>NC_081575.1:5126934-5158176 GCF_022355385.1 Mustela nigripes | reverse complement strand
TTGGTGAGTGCTGTGACGTGTGTAAACCTGGTGATTCACAGACCTGTACCCCTGGGGATAAAAATATATGTTTATAAAAAATAAAAAATTAAAAAAAAATCCCAAATAAAATTTTATCCATAAACTTGTATCAATGGCTCTGACCATGTTAAGGAAATTACTACCTTCCTTAATATAAAATGAAGTTTATATTCTTCAAGGCTGGCAGTCCTGGTGTGGACTGAATGTTTGTATCCCCCTCCATTCATATGTTCAAGCCTGAATCCTCAACAAGATGGTATTTAGACAGGAAGTCTTTGGGAGATAATTAGAACATGAGGGTAGAACCCTCATGATGGGATTAGTGCCCTTATAAGTAGAGATGCTAAAAGATGCTCTTTTCCCTGTGAAAATACAAGATGGCAGCCATCTGTGAACCAAGAAGCAGGCTCTCACCACACCCCAGCCATGCATGTACCCTGATCTTAGAGTTCTAGCTTCCAGCTTCCAGAAATAAATGTCTGTTGTTTAAGCCCATCCAGTTCCATATTTTTGTTACAACAACCTGAGCTAAAACAATCATCCTTCTTGAGGGAGGGTCTTCAAGTGAGAAGGTGGACTCTCCAAGTTGTATCATATACCCTGAGCCAAAAGCCCCATTCATCACCTATCCTGCCTCTTCACTGATTCCTGACTTGGCTCACACGGGGGCCATATTGGAGGTGGCAAGTGGGCATGGTGGGGGGAGTGGAGGGTGGAGAGTGACAGTGACAGCTGCAGCAGTGGGCCCACCCTGTTATCCATCATTCTGGCAAGAGGTTGGACATAGGACCTGCCCCTTTAATCACTTCATAACACAAAAGATGGATGGCTGGAGCATTTAAATAAGCCGTTGCAGGACTTTACTTGGGACTCCGGAATAACAACTGGAAAATTAACCATGGTAGCCTAGGAATCCAAATAAGTGTCTGGCAAACTTTGTTTTGCTCCCTAGAGAATGCCTTGGCCCTGCCCCCTCCCAGCTCCTTGACTGCCTATAGTCTCTACGAGGGCAATCTTGGCAAGCACCCCAGAGTAGTGCCTCAGAGATGTGCACTTCCTAGATGGTAGACTCAAACAAAAACAAAAACAAAAACAAAAAGAAACTTGTTAGGGCTTTCTTCCCAAGCAAGCACACCAAGTATCCCTGTGCTTCTGTGTGTACAGAGAGTACATTATTCTTCATCAGCCCAGTGAAATTCTACAAGGTAGACCACATTCGATATGTTTTAAAAAAGACATTTGGTATGTCAAGAAATTACTGCAGACAGAAAAAAAAAAAACAGTTGTTGGTGAGGATGTGGAGAAACTAGAATCTCTGTTGTTAGAATCTGAATATAGAGCAGATGCCATGGAAAACAGTATGGCCATCACTCAAAATATTAAACACAGAATTACCCTATGATGCAGCAATTACATGTCTTGGTTTATTTCCAAAAGAACAGAATCAAGATCTTGAAGAGATATTTGCTTATCTACGTTCATAGCAGTGTGATTTACAGCACTCAGAGGTAAAAACTAGCCTAGCATGCACTGTCACTGCCAGTGTGATGAATCGACCAGGGTAACCGGGAGGGCTAAGAGGATGATGAAAAAAAGTCAAGAGACAAAGAGATGGGGGCAGGAGGGACACTGAGGAGGATGTCCAACAGTGCCAATTTTATTCCATATCTTACAAGCATCTATAAGGCAGACCAGAATAGGAGGAGCATTACATCAGTACATAGTCAGATGACCACAAGTTTCTATAACAAGTTTACATTAACTACAAGCAAACCTTGTGATGCCAGGTAGTTTCAGCTAAAGCCATTAGCAAGACAATCAACCAGGGAGTGGGTTATGAGAAGTACAGAACACCAAGGACTAACTAAGAACTCAGGACTCTGGCCACATTGTTCCCTAACTGTAGGGAGAGTGTGTGGGAAGTCACGTAGGTGAGCGCACGACACATAGCACAGACCCTTTCTCAGTGCACTCAACTTTCCCGTCCTTAATCTTGTCAAGGTGTCCGGACTTTGAAGAAGACACAAGTCAGGGCCTGGTTTGGTCCTCGACTCCAACCGTGCCGTGGCCTCCAACAATGCACCAGCAGAAGAATGGATAAACGAAATCCGGTCTGCACATACAGAGTGATGTTATTCAGCCTTAAAAAGGGACATTGTGGGCGCCTGGGTGGCTCAGTGGGTTAAGCCGCTGCCTTCGGCTCAGGTCATGATCTCACGGTCCTGGGATCGAGTCCCGCATCGGGCTCTCTGCTCAGCAGGGAGCCTGCTTCCTCCTCTCTCTCTCTCTCTCTGCCTGCCTCTCTGCCTACTTGTGATCTCTCTGTCAAATAAATAAATAAAATCTTTAAAAAAAAAAAAGGGACATTGTGTCATACGATATGATCTGGAAGAATCTTGAGGACATTATGCTCTGTAAAAGAAGCCAGTCATAAGAGAACAATATTGTATGTTTCCACTTAGAGGAGGCACCTAGAACAGTCAGATTCCTGGTGACAGAAGGAAGGGTGTGGCCAGGGGCTGTTGGAAGAGGAATTGGGGGGTGACACGGAACGGGAGTAGAGTTGCAGCTTTGCAAGGTGAAAGACCTCTGGAAATCAGTTGCAAAGGATGTGAACATAATGAACAGGGTTGAACTGTATACTTTGAAGTGGTTAAGATGGTACATTTTATGTTATGTGTTTCTTACCACAATTTTTAAAAAGCCTACGTATAAACTATGGCAATTGTGTTATCATCCTGATGAAAATACAAAAACCACAGTTTTTAAGTGATGTCCACTGATTCTTAATGGATCTCTGTTCATACTGATGCTACCTTGATTTCTAAGCATAACATGAAATGGCAGCCAGATGTACCTGGAATCCATGAATGACTCCCACTTTGCCCTTTTGTTTCTAAAACATTTTTTCCCATATTAACACATTATTAGCAACAAACATGCCAACTGCTTAATTGCGAAAGACATAGCCATAGCATAATGATCCATGCGTTCAATAACCATAATGATATTTATTCTGCACAAGATAAAGATCATCAGAGTCTTGTAAAAGGCCTCAAACATGGAAGCTATTGTCTTCCCATTTAAATTGAAAAGAACAGTCTATGATCAGTGCTGCATGTTAAGAAAAGACTTTGAAAGGCAAAGAATGGACTCATGGAGTAAAGACTGGGGACCCCTCCCACACCCTGGGCTTGCTGCAGAAAACCTTGATCCCAGTTAGTGTCCAGTCATGGAGTCTTTGGGATGAGTGGGACTGGAGGAGGTTCCTGCAGCACTCACCAGAGGCAGGTTCCATATTACCCTTTCACAGGGCCAGTTTGTCAAGTCACCATGCATCCATCAAAGTAGTCTGGAAGGAAATTCCACTGGAGCTCTTGTTCTCCACAAGGGCACAGTCCCGTTGGGGAAGACAGTAATGTACAGCGTTTGAGAGTATGGTTTCTGGAGTCTTAAGCCCTGGATTCAAATGCCAGCCCTTCCCCTATGGATGATGTGATATTGGAAGTCAATTTCCTCTGAATATTAGTCATCATCCTCTAAATTTCCATGTCCTCCTTTGTAAAATATGAGCATAACTATAGTGGCTTCCCAAAATCGTGAGAATGAATGCATAGGTTAGTACATGTCAAACTTTTAACACAGTATCCAGCACTCATTATATCCTTAATATATTCTTGCTATTGTTATTGCCATTGTAAGATGGTGTTTCAAAAAAGGGAATGCTCAATGGCCTTCCTGAAGTATTTTTGTAGATTCTATTTCCTGGTAGGGGAAAAGTGAACATTTTCAGGAATCACTACACTCAGACGCAGTTCAGTCTGTCAACAAGCAGATCCCACAGACTCAGGGGGCTCTAGCCCAGTGTCACCCTGGAGCATGACTGCCCCCTGCCCCTTCATCTGCCATTAGCCATGCTGCTCTGCACTGAGTAGGCCTCTGTAAATTACTGGAAAGAGAGGTCTGAGCAAGCACTCCCATGGCTCAGAATGGGGATCTCTGCTGCATTGGATAAAACCCCCAAGCCACTACACATCCTCACCACCAACAACAACACGCATTCACCAAGTGGCTTGGCTTGGAGCCAGTGGTAGAAAGAGCATAAAGCCAAGGTCTCCCTCCTAGACCCAGTGTAGGTATTTCTTGGTCAGCCTTAAATGGCTAAATCCCCAAAGAAGGGACACCTTCCTTACCTGTTAGAGATTAGTCCCTCTGCAAAGGATTATGAGGGCTTCCCCAGACCAGCTGGACAGTAGTTTGAGTGTCACAAAGGCAGGATGTTGATAACCAGCACCTACACCGACTAACACAGATTCTGGGCTGCCCCCGGCAGAAACCAGTTCTTCATTATTTCTACTAATCTTATATGCCTAGCTTTCATTCCAAAAGTGATTATTGCTTGCCAGACATGCTTCGAAGCCCTTTACATGCACGTGCTTACTTAATGTTCACAGACAACCCCATGAAGTAGATGCTCAAACATGTCAGAGCCTCCAGCTGCTCAGTTCTTCAAGAGACCAAACACCACCAAGGAAGTCATCTTTGCAGTCAAAACAGCACGCCCTCTGCTTGTGCACCGAGGGAAGCTGGGGCTAGGGCACAAAGAAACAGAAGAAGCTTAACTTTTGAAATAAAATGTGTACAAGATCCGAACCTGGCACCCGGTGTACATCCCAAAATACAATCTAATACTGAGATAGTATGTATCAGCTGGTTAATAAATGAATGAGTGAATGAAGCCTACTAATTTTTTTCAGCAAAGATTTAGGTTAAATGACCCTTGCTACTGTCTGCACACTTGTGTCCTCCCCCAAATTCTTCTGTTGAAATCCTAACTCCCTGGGCAAAGGCATTAGGAGATGGGGCTTCTGGGAGGTGATTCAGTCATGCGGGTGAAGCCATCATGAATAGGAGCAGTGTTCTTACAAAAGGGGCTTCACAGAGATCCCTCTCCCCTTCCACCCTATGGGGATACAACAAAAAGTCAGTTGTCTCTAGCTCAGAAGCTGACTCTCACCAGAACATGACCATGCCGGCTTCTTGATTTTGGACTTCAAGCCTCCAGAACCATGAGAAATCAATTTCTGCTCTTTCTAAGCCACATAGTCGGTTGCATTTTGTGAGCAGCCTGAATGGACAATCTGAGAGCTAAACAATCAAAGAAAAGCAGAGAGGTAAGAAGATAATTTTCATTTCTACTTTGCAGGACTCAGAGCTCAGGATGCAGACACCTGACTCTGTTGGGTTCCCAAACCCCTTCTGGGCCCTGAAATGCAAAGTAGTGAAGAGTCAAGAACTCGGGAACTGAGGGGCGCAATGCATGGGGGCAGCCATGTCATTTCAGCACAGGTCATTGACACCGGAAGTTGGCTCTTGCCTCTCAAGGCGGAATTGACCCCTGCCCACTCTGCTCCTGAAATAAGGAGACGGACACAGGCCTCTCAGAGTCTTGCATCTGGTCAGAACGTCACTGAAAGCCTCATCTTCATGCTGTTTCCCCGGAGAAGTGCCTTGGTGGGGAACTGGGTCCAGCCCTGCACTATTAGCTTCAGATGATCTGGGCAATGCAGATTTGTCATCCTTCATCTAGCACTTTAGTCTGATCCCCAGGAAAGAGCTTTGAATCCTGGTTTCAGTAAACATCTTCCCTCTAATCTGTAAGCTATTTATCAAATATGAATGTGCTTTTTGAAATAAGTAACTCATTTCCCTGGTGTTTTTGTTCCAAAAATAATTGGAAGTGACAATACAAAGAATTACACATGGACTTGAATCATCATGGAATAAATATAAAGTTGAAAGTGCCCTTGGAGGCCCGCTCTCTTGAGCAGCTTCCTCTCCAAGGAGGTGTGGGGACTTCCATAGGCAGAGCTGTGTTCCATTATTGATCAGCTTTTAGACTCTTGTTACATATTAGATTAGGATGACTCTCTGAATAGAGAATGAAGAGTCCAACTACACATACAAACATCTTACAAAAGGGCTTCTAATGTGAGTTTTTGAAAAAGGAACAAAATTGGAGAAAATGACAGAGTCCATTAAGCCCACACTCTAGGTGTCTCCTTATATGCATATTCTGTTCTTTTCAGAACGAAGCTAAAGATCACTTTTACCCAGTTTGTCATGGGGGAGTGTGTGTGTGTGTGTGCATGTGTGCATGGTGTGTATGTGTTTGTGTGTGTGTATGTACACATGTATATACATCAACTGCTTTGGGCAACAATTTGAAACTAAGGCATTAGAAGACATTTTGAAGGAATAAATGATATATAAGACTATTCCTTAAGATTAAGCCATTAAAACTCTAAAATTTATGTTTAAAAGGGATTTCGAGCTCAAATATCCTGAATGTAGCCAAAAACATTTGGCAGCACACTCTTACTTCTGCTTCCTCTCCCTCTCCTGCTCTCTCTCAATTTGCCTTTCTTGTTCGTGGATCCGCCTCAGAAACTGCATGGGCAAGGAACCAGGGAGCCTTGGAAAGTTGTGCTGGTTCTAACAGTCCAATGCCAAAACAACCAACTGAATGTGGGCCTGTTTATTCACAGCACTCTGTAGGCATGATCCTAACTGCAAAATCCTGGTTGCTAGACTGAACCCCACTTTACTCACTCTATAATTTATTTCTTCTGGTTAGAGTGGCATGGACAATGCTGTACTATTGTCCTCAAATGGACAGAATAACCTTCCTGACCACATACTCACTGATCAGCATCAGAATCTGTGTCCGTTTGTATTGCTGCTGTAACAAATTCCAAGAATTTAGTGGCTTCAAACAGCCCAAATTTATTTTGTTTTTAGATTTTTATTTGTTTGAGAGGGAGAGATGGGGAGAGGGAGAGAGAGCAAGAGAACAAGTGAGAGCACAAGAGTGGGGCAGGGAGAAGCAGACTCCTTGCTGAGCAAGGAACCCTACACGGTACTCAATTCCAGGATGTTGGTGGGATCATGACCTGAGCCAAAGGCAGACACTTAACCAAGTGAGCCACCCAGATGCTCCCACAAATTTATTATCTTATAGTGCCAGAGGTCAAAATTCAAACTTGGGTCTCACTGTACTAAAAATCAAGGTGTTAGCAGGGCTGAGTTCCTTTCCAGAGGCTCTAGGAGAGAATCAGTTTGTCTGTCTTTCTTTCTTTCTTTCTTTCTTTCTTTCTTTCTTTCTCTCTTTCTTTCTTTCTTTATTCTTTCTTTCTTTTTTCCTGGCTTCTAGAAACTACCCGTATTCCTTGGCATATGGTCCATTCTTCCATCTTCAAAGTCAACAATGCTGTATCTCTCTGACCCTTCTTTCATCATGACATCTTCTTCTGACTACAATCAGGAAAGTTTTTCAGCTTTTAACAACTCATGTTCCTTTAGCCATAAAAGTTAGCATATCCACAGTTTCTGGATTTAGGACATAGATATCTTTAGGGGCCAGTATTCTGCTTTCAGGAGATCCTCATCTTTTTTGTTATTTTTCTTAGTGGTGGTGATACCAGAGAACCTCCTTGCTTCCAATGGTTCTGAAAAGAATAACAGGGCTTACTCCATCCAAGAAACTCAAGGAAGAGCCACTTGCCTCTTGGCCATCATGGTAAACTTTGAGATGTTCATTGGCCAAAGCCTAGCAGCAAGGCAAGAAGCCTACCTAGTCAGCTGTGATGGGTGGGCTATCACAATTAGTCCCTTCGGTGTTTGGAGTCCATGACACAATCTGACCTCTTAATAGCTCCTCTTTCCTGAGATCAGAAATTGTTTCTGCACAGATGGACATTTTCAACTTTCATAAAATTGTGTATTGAAAGTTGTCTGTTAAGAGATATATGAAGTGTGTGTACATTTAACATAAAAACCACATTTTCTTTTGCCAAATTAGCACATAGCATTTTTTTGCCTTCACTTGATAAACACCCTCTTCCATTTAAAAGCCTACTGTATAGCAATGTAATTGTGCAGTGTAAGGGAACACAAATTCAGCTGAGGGGCCATAACCACCTTTCAAGCCAAATTATGAGGCTTTCATTGAATCTGATTCCATGGCCGTTAAAACAAGTATAGGTGGCTGACATTAAACAGGAGATCAATTGCCTTTTTCAGCACCCAGAACTCATGTATTTGCCCCCCCCCAGAGGTGTCTAAGTAATAAAATATTTCACAATACAAACTGGCCAGTGGGAAGGGGGGAGGGAGGAGGCAGTAGTTCCCAGTAAGGCTCAGCGTGGGAGCTCACAGGGGCACTACAACTCATGCAGACAAATCCACGCTGCCAACTCCAGAGGACTGGCAAAGTCTTGTGCATGTGGGCAGCTCAGACTATATAGTTCTGGCTGAAAAAGTAAATAATCTCCTTCTCTTTCATTTCCTGAGTAATTAAGAAAAACACTGACTTAGTGGCCTGTATAATTACAGGCCCGGAAACCTGGCCATGGGCTGTCTAACAAGTGCCAATAAAATCACCTGAAAAGTGAAAAATATGGGATCATGGACTGTGGGCTTTTCGTGAACAACTGGTTTCAATTCTTTCCTTCCTCGCCCCCTCCCCATTCCTTCTGAATGGATGAGAAGAGGCAAGTGGGCCCCTGGAAGTGTCTGCTCCTACACCACTTACTTGGCCTCAGGTGCTCCCAGACCTGAGCTGTGGGAGATGCTGACATGGACACTCGTGGATGTCTGTCTGGCACTGGCCGTAAGCTGGCTCTCCCACTCACCCGAACCTTATGACAATACCTATTCCTACTGTGTTCTTCCTGTCTTCCGACTTCACTGAGGAAATAGAGACCAAGGTTTGTGGATTTTACCTCAACTTTCTGCCTTATGCCCATCTGCTATAGTGTCTTCTAGGCCCATTCTGAATTCGGTCCCTCTTCTTAGTTGTATGACCTTGGGCAAGTCATTTCACCTCTCTGAACTTCTCAGTTTGCTCATTTGGAAATGAGGAAATGTGAGTCCCGATGACAGTGTGAATGTTGTACCAAGGCCTCCACTATCTCCTGAGGGAAGAAGAAAATGGACAGTGGTGACTTTAGAGTCACCCACCTTGACGAATCTCTGCTTACACCTTTCTCCACCTTTGCTCACTCCATCCCATCTCAAGCCACTCAGTTGAGGGCCTGGAGGGGAGGGGGGTTGAGGATATAAGAACTCTCTAAGACACACGATGGCAAACAATTCTGGCAGAGGCCAAGTTGCCTTTCATATTCCTTCCTCTCTTCTGGGAGAAGGAATTACAGATGTGGGATAAGTGAAACCATTCAGTCCTTATATTAAAGAGAGGTTTGTGGGCTATGAATTCCCTTTCTTTTTGGAAAGATGACACTGAGTGGTAAGATGTGAGAAGTAGAAAATTTTGGAGCTGGGGGTGCCTTCTGGATGGGAACTGGTCCCATTGGGTCTCAGAGGGTAACTGCTGGGTCCTACTTCTTGGTCCTGGGCCAGCCTAGAAGAGATCTCAATTTGTAGCTGTGCCCACATCACCATTCAGTTATCCTCCCCCAGGCAGATGGAGAAGAATACAAGTTTTACCCTGTGCAAAAGAGATCTCTTATTTAGTGCAGTCTCTTTGAGTGCTCTGTCAGAGATTTTCCAGGATATGAAATCCAGAAAGAAAAAAATCAACCAGAAGTACAACCATCAATGTCATAAGCCAAACCTGCAGACAAAAGCGTGGCTTGCAATACCATGGCATTTCTCTATTACCTGACTTCCTTTCATTCAGATGGAGGCAGGAGAATCATGGGCTGTGGAATCAGGGGGGTGTGGTTCAAAGTCTTAATTCTTCATGTATGAGCCTCTGTCAAGTTGGGCTACCTGGTCTACCTCTCGAAGTCTTGCTTGTCTTCTCTCTATAATGGAGGTGAGGATTATAGGTGTCCTAGCTACTTCTGAACATGGGAAACAGAGCTATAATAGCCTATTGTTTTGTGTTTTTAATGAAAGTTTAAGTTTAGAACCATTTAAAATTTACAGAAAATTTGTTAGGTAGTACAGAGTTCTTGTGTCCATCAGTCCTCCCTATTGTCAACTTCTAATATGGACATGAGACATTTGTTACAACTAATGAACCCATGTTGATACATTATTATTATTAAAGCTCACATTTTATTCAGATTTTCTAGGTTTTCGCCTAATGTCCCTTTTCTGTTCTAGGATCCCATCCAGGATTAGATTTAGTTGTCATGTCTCCTTAGGTTTCTCTTGACTATGACACTCGGGATTTCCTTGTTTTTGATGACATTGACAGTTTTGAGGAGTATGGGTCAGGTATTTTGTCAAATGACACTCAGCTGGGATTTGTCTGATATTTAGACAGATGATTAGACTGGGGCTCTGGCTTTTGGGCAGGAAGACCAGTCACAGGGGCAAAATGCCCTCCCATTTCTTCGTATCAAGGGAGCATGCTATCAGCATGACTCATCACTGTTGAAGACAACCTTGATCACCTGGCCAACACAGTATTTGTCAGGTCTGTATGCTGCAGAGTTATTCCTTTCTCATCTTTGCATTGTCCTCTTCAGAAGGAAACCACTATACACAGCCCACCCTTAAAGGCTGGAGAGTTATTCTCTGCCTCCTCGAGGAGGTAGTATATATGTAAATTCCTTGGACTTCTTGTACAGAAGATCTGTTTGTTCTCCTTCATTTAAGTATTGATGTTATCATTTATTTATGTCAGTATAGACTCTTGAATGTTCTTTAATGCCTTGAGATATAATTTAATATTCCTTTATTTGTTTTGTTGCTCAGTTTGTTCTAGCTGTGACCATGTGGAACTCCTCCAGTGGCTCCTGTGGCACTTTGAGATGTGCCACCCTTTTGTGTTTTTGATCACATCCTTACTTTCTGGCCCTACAAGATATTCCAGGCTGGTCCTGTAGATTTCCTTCCCCAGACTTGGAATCTTCCATTTCTTTTTTTTTTAATATAATTTTTTTATTTTTTATAAACATATATTTTTATCCCCAGGGGTATAGGTCTGTGAATCACCAGGTTTACACACGTCACAGCACTCACCAAAGCACATACCCTCCCCAATGTCCATAATCCCACCCCCTTCTTCCAAACCCCCTCCCCCCAGCAACCCTCAGTTTGTTTTGTGAGATCAAGAGTCACTTATGGTTTGTCTCCCTCCCAATCCCATCTTGTTTCATTGATTCTTCTCCTACCCACTTAAGCCCCCATGTTGCATCACCACTTCCTCATATCAGGGAGATCATATGATAGTTGTCTTTCTCTGCTTGACTTATTTCGCTAAGCATGATACGCTCTAGTTCCATCCATGTTGTCGCAAATGGCAAGAAGGAATCTTCCATTTCTTTAAGGAGCCTGGTCTCTTTCTTTAGATAATGGGATTAGAAACCAAGTTCGGATGCTAGCTCTGCTTGTTGCTATGGGGATGTCATTGCTTCCAGTCTGTCTCCGTGGAAAGAGGTAGATAAAATATGTCTGTGCATACTAACCCATGTGTATACACATATCTGTAATTATTTCTCTATCTGCATCCGTATCTCCATCTGTATCTATATGAAGCTCAACATGAGTCCACGCTGCTGTCTCTACTCTGCTCTAGGACCACAAGGCTCATTCTAGCCTGCCTTCCTTGCTGATCTGTCTTTCACTCCGACACTGACCAACCTGTCTCTCACCCTCTGCCTTCCATTTACTTATTTTGTTCAGTCCCATCATACATGTACAGTGATTTCCAAATTGTCAGCCCAGACCATAAGAAACAACTTTACCAGCTAGAATACAGTACTTATGTGCAGTTCCTTCTGTATTTAGATTTAACATTGTCACTCATTTCCAAATGTAACTTAGGCCAACAACCTTGTACCCCACTCTGTTTAGTGAAGTGATGTTATCCATCTATGATAGTTATATTGTTTTGTCATGGTCTGCCCATTGGGGTTCATGATCACCCAATGGACTCATGAAGATTTACACTTTGTGTTGTGAAGTTTTATAGGTTTTGACAAATGCATATATTTGTGAATCCACAACCATTGTATCATAGAATAGTTTCACCATCCTAAGAAATTTCCTGTGGTTCACCTATTCAGTGCTACCTCCTTCTGGAACCTTTGGACTACTGCTGATCTTCTTTCTGTCTCTGTTTTGTCCTTTTCCGAATGTCACAGAAATGGAACCATACAATATGTCACCTTTTCAGACTTGTCTCCTTCATATTTCATTCCTTTTTATTGCTGGTTAATATTCCATTCTATGGATGGACCAGTTCGTTGATCCATTTACTGATTGAAGGCTGTCTTGTTTGCATCCAGTTTTATTACAATTATTTTAATGTCCTTGTCTGCTAATTCTCAAATCTATGCCAATTCTAGGCAAGTTTTGATTTCTCAAGGGAGTCTCATTTTTATTTTTTCTTCCCTTAGTGGGGTTAAATAGCTTGTCAGTATGGCAAAAATCCAGTGCTACATCTTTCTCATAAATTGTCTGCTCATATCTTTTTCACAATTTTTTTCTCTCAGGTTTTGGATCTTTGTTCTAAAAGTTGGAAGAGGCTTTATATATGAGTGATAGTAATGATCTAGGTTGCACTCCCTCCCCCACACTTTGCCCATTGTCCTTTGAATTTTTGTATGGTGTGCTTTGTTCTGCCTTTTAATTTTAAGCAGTATGATGCATCCTGGGTGAGTCAGCACTCAGTGGACACTGGAAAATGAGCGCTTCATAGAAAACCCAGAAGTCCCACTAAGTCTAAAGGCTGTGTGCCTGGGTCAGCACCTCAGACTGGTTGAATCCACTTGTCAGTTAGGAACATAGGGCCTGCAGTGAGGCCTGTGGCCTGTTTCCCCTTTCCTCCAGGGCCAATGACCTGCATGGAAGACCTTCTACCTAGGGAACTATACGGACAAGATTTGATGTCATGGTGTCTCCTTCAAGTGGTTGGAAGCTTGTTGGGCTCCTTCGCAGAAATGAACCTGACCCATGTCTCAGCTGTGACATAAACTCCAAAGGAGATAGGGTGCCAACAGTGCCAATGATAAAGTCAGGTGGGAAATGTGGTCTTTGAGGACACATGTTGAGAAGACCTGTGCACGTGAGGCTCACGCACCTGTGGTTAAGCTAAGACTCTTCCAACCCCCACCCCTCTGGAATACTCGTCAGTCCTATGTTGTATTTTCCTGCATGCCGTTAACCAATGCTTGTGGCACGTGGATACCTGCCTTATCCTCTACAGGGTTAACACCCAAGATGGGAACTATACCTATAGAAACAAGCCTGATCCCCCAGATTTGAAACAAGACTGGGACGCTCAGTGGGGCAGGTCTATTTGCCAAAGTCTGACAACCTGAAAGCAGTGATTTCAGACTGGAAAATGGAAAATGGAGCAGAGCTACATGGATGTCAGGAAAAGCAGGTGAGATGGGAAAGTTTCCCAGTGCATAAGAGTCATTCGTAGTCAGGAAGTAAGATGATTCACACCTCCACAGAAAGCTAAATGTGACCACATTACCATGCAGGGATTTTCAGTTAGACATACCAAATCTAGGTGATGGTGGGTGAGTGACAACAGAATGAGTCACTGAAAAGGTTTACTCTGAAAAAAGGCCTGGAGGAGACAGGTGACCCAGCCAAATGACCCAGCAGAACTGACTTGTGGAGATGAGGAGGTTGGCAGATGAGTCTGGAAGGCTGTTTAGGGCGTGATAAAGATGTGGCCCCTTTCTCCCATAAGAACATCTCGGCTTCACCTGCACTGCACTCCCTCCTACCCATGAAGGTGTCAGGATGGTGCTTTGTGATGTCTGCCCCCACCCCAGAGCCATCATTGGCTGGGGGAGCGACTTGTTGACCACACAAAGCTTAAGGGTGTCGCTCATCATTGCCCTGAGGAGTATATATAGGGGGATTCAGGGGCTCTGGGGTATACCACCCGAAGTCTTTAAAATGGCTAAGGTGACCAGGAAAGCACAAACTCCACTGACTCTTACCACAGTTACACAGAAACCGACCTCAAGCACCAAAGGGAGAAAACACGCGAAGACATCCTGTCCACCCATGTCCAGAGATAGTGGCAAGGTGAGACGACCGCACTCAAGCTCTTCCTGTTGTCACCACCCCCACGAGACTCCTCCCCTCCCCTTCCCTGTCATGCACCCTCTTTTCATAGTGTACTTGTTCCCAACAGAGTGCCCCTGTTTCCATCCACCCCCTCACTCTGTTCCTCCAAACCAGTCCCCCTCTGTGATCACTCTGTTGTCCTTCCAGGTGACCAAAACAACTACGAGGGTAAAAAGACATTCTCAAAGGACCTTGGCCAAAGAAGCCTCTTCAAAACCTTCCACCCCTTCAAGGAAAGTGAAGAAATCCAGAGAGTCAAAACTCTTTGGTCACTACCGTAGACTGAATGAAGTGCTGACTTGCCAAGAGCCAGGGTGGGACCAAGAGAGGGTGGAGAAACCCACCACTTCCCATGCCTACCTGGGCAGCCAGTAACTCCAGAGCAAGGCCAGAGACCTCAGAACTACCTGCCAAGTCCTGAGGTCTGGCCCCTGAGAAATGACTAATTGTGTAGACATCAAATTTTACACAATGAGGTATACCATTCATGAAAATTAAAATAAAACCAACTTATTATGAAACTATGTGTGTCTCTGTGAGTTTTCTGATGGTGGGGAAGGAAAGGAAGAGGCAGGCTTGCAAGGGAGGGAGCGGGATCTTGTGGGGTGAGGGGTTAGACCAGAAGGGCCAGTTAGCTAGAAAGTGGGGATAAGGACTGGTTCAGGAGGGAGAACCAAAAATGAGCTTCCCATGGAAGAACCTGGCATTTCTTTGTGTGTGTAGGGGTGTGAACCTGGCTAGGAGAGGTGTTATATGTGGGACAGCAGGGTCAGTCCCCAAAAAGGCACACAGAGTCACTGCCCACAGGTCACCTACTTCACAGAGGGGTTTGTGATACCGAACCCTGTTGTGTCAGCCACTCACAGCCCTCGAAAAAACCGAACTTCTCACCCCACTAAAAGTTAGTCCAAAGGACCAAAGTAATGACAGTTCTGGAGGCCGCAAACCCAACACTATTTAGGCCGCTTTCTTCCTAAGATATGTATCTTAGGAGATACATATTAATTTATATAGTTATATATAATATATATTAATTAAAATATAAATTAATATAAATTATATATTTACATTATATATATCTAATTTGGGTCTTTTTCATGTCCTCTGTAAGGGCTTAGTTAGCCATAGGAACTTAGTTGCAAACCCCGACATAGGGGCGGGCCAGGCCAGATGGAGACATCCAATCAGTGGGGCGCACATATATTTACTGTGGTGAGTTGAAATCCCATTGGCCACCTGTGTGTGGACCGGGCTCAACCACCTCTATAAATGTTAGTCTGTGAGGCTGGGGTTGGGGTGAGTAGTAGGAGTCAGAATAGCCATTGGAGTAGTAGGAGGAGTTAGAATAGCAGTTAGAATAGCTGTTAGGATAGCTGTTAGAATAGCCATTGGGATAGCCATTAGGGTAGTCTTCGGGAGAGTCGGAACGTCGTGGTCATCATGGTCATCCAGAGCGTCGTGGTTGTCCTGGTCATCGTAGTCGTAGGCAGCAGTGCCAGAGCGAAAGGCCTCACCACCACTGAGCCGCGGCCCAGCCACGAGCAGCCCTGCCACCCCAGGCCGTAGCCCCGCTGCAAGCGGCCTCGCTGCCCCAGGCCACAGCACCTCCGCAAGCAGCCTTGCCAGAGCGGCATCATTCTGGGGAGTGGCCCTATCTAGGGAGCGACCTCGTCAGCAGCGGCCTCGTCTGGAGTGGCCTCATCCGGAGCGGCCTTCTTGGGAGTGACCTTGTCAGGGTCATCGTCGTTGTCTCTTCATAAGAGATGGCCCCTACCAGTCAGTTTGATTTTCGATGCTTGGCGCAAAATAAAGCTTTGTTTGATTTTCGCTTTGTGTCAGTCTTGTTCCTTTGACCATGGACCCTAACATCCTCTATGACTATACTAAACTGAACATATAGAATACATTTATAATAACTATTTTCACGTTGCTATCCACAAATTCTAGAATCTGTGTCAGTTTTCAGTTGGTTTCCTATTCTCAGGACAGGGAATTTTGTTTGGGGACCTTTTTTTTTTTTGGTGTTTTTCTTACCTTAATGAGGTAAAATAGCTTTTTTAAAAAGGATTTATTGATTCATTTGAGAGAGGGGGAGAGCATGAGTGGGAGGGGCAGAAAGAGAGAGGGAGAGAATCCCATGCAGACTTGGATCTGAGCACAGAACTCCACGCAGGGCTCAATCCCACAATCATAAGATCATGACCTGAGCTGAAAAAAGATTGGATCCTCAACCGATTGTGCCACCCAGGTGCACCCAGCTATATTTTTTTTAATTTTTAAAGACTTATTTATTTGAGAGAGAGAGAGCTTGCACATGTGAGTGGGGAGAGGACAGAAGTCTTTCCTTCTCACCTGGGTGGCACAATCGGTTGAGGATCCAATCTTTTTTCAGCTCAAGCTGAACATGGGGCTTGATCCCTGGAACCTAAGATCATAACCTGACCCAAAACCAAGAGTCAGACACTTAACTGAGCCACACAAGCTCTGCTGAAACAGCTTTTAATATGGTTAAGGGTCAGTTCTATATCCCTCTTGTGAATTGTCTATAATTTTTCACATGTTTCTATCAGGTTTTGGGTTCTTCATCTAATGATTTTTCAGTCTTTAAATATAAGGAATATTAGCCTTAATATTAGTCCTCAACAGAGATCTCAGTTATAGTATGTTTCCCCAGTTTGCAATTGCAGGGTCATGGGGAAGTTCTATTTTTAATTTCTTGAGGAATCCCCACACTGTTCTCCAAAGAGGCTGCACCAACTTGCATTCCCACCAACAGTGGAAGAGGGTTCCCTTTTCTCCAGTTTGTTAGTTATCTTTTGATTTATTTTATGGTGTGTTTTTTATGTGTGTGTCTTTTAAAATTTTGAACAGTGTGATGTATCCTGGTTGAGTGAGCAACAGGTGGACCCCAGGAAGTGTTTCAAAAGAAACCCCAGAAGCCCCACTAAGCCAAAAGGTTGTGTGCCCAGGCTGGCTGAACCCACTGGGACTCAACCCACTGAGGGACATAAGGCCTGCGGAGAAGCCCACCATGCCTTTCTGTCAGGACTGTAAGCCCAAATGGACAAGCCTCTACCTAGGCAGCTATGTAGACAGGACATGATCACACAGTATCTCCTCGAAGAGGCTGGAAGCCTCTGATAGCCGGAACTGGCTGAATGGGGGCCCGACAGAGGATTTTCTCAGGCTGCCATGTTTGGAAGGCCTCTGTGTACTCAATTTGATGCTCTGCTATTGGAGCATTGAAATTTATAATAATTTTTGAACAGGGGCCTGCATTTTCATTTTACACTCAGCCTTGCAAAGTATGGCGTTGGGCTCATTCCCACTCCCTCTGGCCTCTGGGATCAGAACTGCTGTGGTAAACACCAGACCTCCAAGTAAGAAGGCTTGGGTCCCATGGCAGTACTGCTTCCCAGCTGCAGACAATTCTCTGACTCCATCATCCTATTTCATACAGGAAAGACATAAAGACATAGGTAGACACACTTGAGCAGATAGCCAACAAGCATGTGGTTCTCGGGGAAACTCCTCCCAGCAGGTCCCCGTGCTAGCCTGCAGGGACTCCCGAGGGTGCCAACACATGCCGAACCAGGACCTTGTTTGCTAGCACCTCCTGTCTGCATCTGAGACTCCTCCATTCACCTTCCAGCTGAAGCCATACCCTGAAGCCCAGGGGGGCCTTGCAAGGAGGCAGTAGGGTCTGCCTGCCAGAGTTGGTATCTTTGAATAATCTTGACTTCTAGGTTCTGAAATGAGGCTGTGAGCTGCTGGAGTCAGAAGAAAGGGATCGGCAGAGGCTTTATAGATTGTGAGGACATCAAAAAGCCCTTACAACCTTTTTATAATTGTGAAGGACTCAGCAACATGTGGATGAAATGTTGTCCCAAGCTCTCACCAATTCTAACATGAGTAAGAGGATGCAAAATATGCTGGTCAGATTCCTAAAGCAGCGGAAGATGTGGGGGACCCCAGATGAAATCTCACTTGTCCGTTTTCTTCCCATACATCTCAACAGCCACTGAGATCTGAGAAGGCAGATTTCAAAGACTGATGACCACATGTTCTGGAGGCTCGTACATTCAGGACACTTCAAGCTGCTGCTTTCACACTGTCCCTTTTCTAACTCGCTGGCTGAACATCAGAGCTCTCACCAGCCCTGTGGAACATAAACCATATCGTCTATTTCTTTCATAGTCACTCAACAACAGACACGGGCTTGCTGCACCTGCTGGGCATTGACCCTGAAGGAGTTTCCTCCTGCCCTGCCTCCTCTGCTCAGCTTCTGCCAAGGCTGAGGCTGAGCATGACAGTTCTGCCTCTCCAGTGGCCTCTGGCACAACAGCTCCAAAGCAGACTCGTGTCTCCATGTCAGCTTACGTTTCAGCATTGTCTTTAATGGCTCAAGCAAGAACTTCTGAAGTTTTGGCAGGAGATGGATTTTGTCCCCTCTTAGTGGTCAGAGCCAAAACATCGTGACAGTGGGCTTGGCAATGGCAGGATAGGCACTGCGGCAGACATTTCGAGTTGGACCTGTTCCAGCACTCCTGGGAGTCCTAGATGAATCAGCCTTCCTAGCCCTTCATCTATTGCATACTGGCCCAGACATTTCTTCACAGGTCACTGAGACCTAGGCGTGCTGGGCTCATGCAGCCCTGGCTGACTTGCCACGTGAGAAAATGAAGGAGCTCCCTCTGGGTGCTGTAACCCTTCAGGGCCTCTGTGGTATGACTCGTCAGTTACCTGGTTCATGAACCACTGACTTCACCACTGCTCACCAGTAGGAGCAGGCCCATGAAATTGAAAAGACCACCATACACCAGTCATCAGACAATGGTCTCTGGAGGCAGGCTGGGTCAGTAGCTGTCCCCACCCCTCATGCCAGCTCTCTCTCATTGGAGAGACCAGCTTCCATAAGTGTAGGACTCTCTGGAGTGCAACAGATTCTGATCAGAAATAAGGAAACCCATTTCTTCTTACCATAAATATGCTCCAAACTTAGAAGGCAGAAGAACAAACAGGAAATCCCTTCCAAAGGCAAACAAAGCCTTAAATCATGTGGCGTCCATGATGGTGCTTTGTCTCTCTTGCTTTTAAGGATCTTGCTACACTCCTGCAACATGCAAAAAACGAACAAACAAAAAAAATCTACCCAGCTCACACCTGTTATGATGCTCATTATTAAGAAAACCAAAACCAGATAGAAAATCTCAGAAAACAAATTTTGGCACAGATGTAGGGACCCTGGAACCCTTGTACACAGTTGGCTAAGAATGTAGATCGGAGCAGCCATTATGGCACACAGTATGGATGTTCCCCCTAATATTAAAAATGGAACTACCATTTGATCCAGCAATTATACTACTGGATATATATTCAAAACAATTGAAAACAGGATCTCCAATAGCTAGCTGCACTCCCATGTTCATTGCTACATTATTCATAATAAACAAGAGGTAGAAACAATGGATGAACAGATCAAAAGAATATATATATATGGTCTAGCCATACAGTGGCATATCATTCAGCCTTTAAAAAGAAGGAAATCCTGTTCTGTATGACAACATGGATAAACCTGGATGCCATGATGCTATGAGCCAGCCACATAAGGACAAATACTGCATGATCCCAGTCATAGGGGGTATCTAAAATAGTCAAATTCATAGAAGCAAAGAATAGAATGGGGGTTGCCGGGAAGTGTGGGGAGAGGAGATGGGGAAATCCTGTGCAAAGGTTACAGTTACAGTCATGAAAGATGAAAGAGCCCTAGAGGTCTGCAGGCCAGGGGCGTGCCTACAGTTAACAAGACTGGGTTTCATTCTTACAAATGTGTAAGAAGGTGGCTTTAATGTTATCTGTGTTCTAGCACAATAGATAGATAGATAGATAGATAGATAGATAGATAGAGGGTTATCATATATATATATGATATATATATGATAAAGGTCATCATATATATATGATAACCCTTTATTTGCAGAAGCATCTGCAGAGGCTACAAGTAGCTGGCCACAGTGGGCTGGTGATGGGCCTAGAGGATGTCCCCCAGCCCAGAACAGCTGGGGGATTTTGGAGACCCAGGGCCACTATAGGCACAGGTCCCATACCCTGCCATGTTCATTCATTTTTCATTCATCACTCTTAGTCTCAGATGACCTAGGTAAGATTGAATGTCTACTGTCCCTTTGAAAGGCCACTTGTATCACCTGCACCTTTGAACGCAGCTGTAGCACAGCAGGGACCCCAACAAATCAGGAGGAGAAGCTATAACAAGAGAGAAGACTGGGGATGAAGTATAGGGCCAGAATCTTGGGGCATCACCGGTGGGCCTCCTGGGCTGACAGTTCTGCTGACACTGAGGCCAGCAGTTCTCAGGATGGCTTCATGCTGGAATCGTTAATGTTTGCCCAGGACAGACCCAGATAGAGCCCAAACAGTGTACTTGACTAAGGACATTCATCTGTCACTCGTGACTCTGCCCTGCCCCCACGCTTGCTCAGTCAACCCACACACACATTTGCATACCATTTGCCTGCATGACACTGTGCTGGGCACAGAGGAAGCAGTGGAGAAAGATGGCCAGAAGCACCCAAGAAAAAAAGATTCATTGGCCTACATGCTAGACCAATGTTTCACAACTGGCAAAACCATGCATCTTTTTTTTTTTTTTTAAGATTTTATTTATTTATTTGACAGAGAAAGATCACAGGTAGGCAGAGAGAGAGAAGCAGGCTCCCTGCTAAGCAAAGAGCCCGACGCGGGGTTCGATCCCAGGACCCCGAGATCATGACCTGAGCCGAAGGCAGCGGCTTAACCCACTGAGCCACCCAGGCGCCCCAAAACCATGCATCTTTGAGGGGTTTCCACCTTAATGCAGAGGGCTCAGCATGGAAACCAGGCCTTGACCCAAGACTAAATAAATGGTCCAGAAGCTTCATAGAAGTGCCATGGTATAGTGGTCAAGAGCAGGGACTGTGGAGCTAGATTGCCAGGGTTCAAATCTCAGTTCTAACAGTTTCTCACTTTGCCTTGTCTGTTTCCTCACCTATATAATAGACATGAATAATAATATTCACAAAACAGATAACATATGTGAAGCATATAAATATTGGATCATTATTCCATACACATCACAATTTTCTAATGTATTATATATGTCTATATTAGACATAATAAACGAAATATAAATTTATTATAAAATGTAACTGAGGTAGTTTATTCTGTATTTTCTCAGTCAACCGATGCCAAAAATTGTAATGACTGTCAAGTGAAGACCTCATGAATGATTTGGATGTACAAAATAAAGGATGACAGACTTCCTTAATGCATTGTCCCTTGACTTTGGTGTTTCTCCAGCCATTTGTCTAGCTGAACCAAGTCTGAGATCCAGCACTGGGTGGGCCCAGCTTCAGATCCCAGTCCCACTGCTCTATCAGCCTTCCAAAAAACGTTTATTAGGAACCCAGTGATACTAGGCCAAGATGAGACTCTCCCTCTTAGCTGGGAAAGTTACCATAAATTCCTTAACCAGCCTACACCTCATTTTCCTCACATGTGAAATGGACATCTAACTCTCAGGGTTTTTTTTTTTTTAATTTTTTAATTAACATATAATGTATTATTTGCTTCAAGGGTACTGGTCCATGAATCATCAGTATTACACAATTTTTAGAGGAGTAATATCTGGAAAAGCTTCTGGCATAGTCCCTGGCACAGAGAAGACATTCAGTAAATGGTCACTATTTTCCTAACTCACAAAATGGCCCTTGAAAAATGGCCGTATGACTTGCCTCCTCTCCTAAATATGAAAAATCATATATGGTTCCATGGTAGTCACAAGAGGTGAAATGTACCCTGCCCTCTTCAAGTAGGGGCTGGGCAGATTCCAAAAATTAGATCCTATAAATCAGATCTTAGCCAGGAGCTACTGCTGTCCTTTATGGGAAAAAGCCCAGCACACAGGCACAGGGAGGAGAGACCCTAGACTGGAAATGCTCAATGGCTTGGAATTTAATCAGATTGGGTGTCAACATTTAGTTATAGATATAATGCCTAAAAGAGCTCTGATCTATATCAATACCTTTTAGGTAAACATGTGGGGTCCGAAGGCCAAAGAGAGGAGGAGAAGGGCTCTGAATGCTGGGCCAAAGGATGGAGGATGGAGGGAGGCATACCAGGGAAATCCATTAACCCCAGGCACAGAAAACCCATTTGTAATTTCACCCCTGTGGTTGACAGGACATTCAAGTATATGCACAAAGAACATTGCAGTAATGATGGTAACCCCCTCACTGCAGCAGGCAGCAAGGTGACATGTGCCCTGAGCTTTCTAGAAGCTACTTATGCATCCTCCCACCTGGAACGGGGGTGAACAAATTGGACAAAGATCCTGGCCTCGTGGGGTTTTCAGTCTAGGAGGAGAGAAAAATAACAAACACATGAACATATAATATCAGATGGTAATAATCACTATGAAGCAGAATGAACCGCACGGTGGCAGATCTCCCTTATAGTACAGGGAAGATGGTAAAAGACGTGATCACAGAGCTGCATTCACTGACAGCAGTGCCGACATAAATAGAGGCCAGGTGGGTGACATGTTAGCATCAGAAACCACATGCACGCAATCCCTGCATTGAGCAGCAATATCAGAGTTGCCAGGAAGGCCTGACCCATAGAAAGCTATGGACATAGTCAACAAAACACAGGCTACCTAGAGATAAGATAGAGGGGTAGGCAGGAAGGGTATTATTCAATGTGCACAGTCACAGGAAATCAGGATGGGTGCAAGAGAATGTAGGCAGTCAACAACAAAAAAGTCAAAAATCCCTTGCCTAGTTTCCAGACCTGAGCTGCCTTTCAGACTTGAATGAAGGGTCCCTAGGAGGGAGAATCTTGCAGCACCATGCATGTATATATGGCAATTATTCCTCTGGGGTTTTCCTCAGAAAATGTAAATGTGGGTAACTGAACACTCATGAGAGAGGAATATCTATACATTTCACAGAATTCAAGTTTCTATTGATATCCATGGAATGGATACCTGGGTACTTGAAAGCATCATCGTGATCCTTAAAGTAGGGACGTATGAAGTCTAGATAATAAATGTAGTCCTGGCCCAAGTCTGGCTTACAGTGTGTCCACTGGATCCAGAGTCATGTGATGATCATTTCCCTGGTCTCCAAGTGCATAATTAAAATGGACATACTTGGTAGTTGGCACGAGCCCCGCATTGGTTTCTTGGCCAGTGATACAAGAGGTACCACAGTGGAGAAGGGCAAATGGAAGCCTCTTGTTTCAGTTGGGTTTATGGCAAGCCCACATAGGAGAATCACAGCGAAGACCTCTGGGGTTCTACAGCAAGGCCATGCCATCTATAGTGGAGAATTATATACATTTTGCAAGATAGTCCCTGGTATGCTACTGGGCCCTGGTGGAGATAAAGTGCCTGACCATAGGTCAAGTGGCTATACAGCTGCCAGAGCTGCTCTCCATGAGCTGGGTCTTTCAGATCCAGATGAATTCACAGAAGAATTCTACCTTTCAGAAATTATTTCAGTGGGGTATCTGCGTGGCTCAGTCAGTTAAACGTCTGCCTTCAACTCAGGTCATGATTCTAGGGTCCTGGGATTGAGTCCCTTGTCAGGCTCCCTTCTCAGTGGGGAGTCTGCTTCTCCCTTCTGCTCTTGTGCTCCCACTTGCTCTTTCTCTCTCCCTTTCAAATAAATAAATAAATAAATAAATTTTTAAAAAGACATTTTTTCAAAGTTACACAGACCATTCAAGGGGAAAAAGTAGGATCAACATCAAAGTTATTTCATGAAGATATCATAAATATGATATAAAACCTGACAAGTACAGTACAAAAGAATTACATGTCAATCTAACTCATAGCCACAGATGTAAAAATCTTCAACAAAGACTAGCCTACCAAACCCATCAGTTTGTGAAAAAAAAATACATCATAATCAAGCTGGGTTTACCTCAAAAATGCAAAGTAAGTTCAACATTAGAATATTAATTTATGTAATTTATTATTAATATAGAGAGAATTACTATTAAATCAATATAAAGGAGAAAAATCACATGATTTTATCAACTGATGAGGCAATTATGTTTGATAAAACCCAACATATATTTGGGGTAAAGCATCAAAACCTCTTAAATGGCAGAGAGTTTTGTAAGTCTGGTATTGTTTCAAAAAAATCTACCACAATGATGAAACACTCAAATCTTTCACTGTGGTAAAGAAGACAAAGACTGTCTTTTCTCACCACTTCAACATTGTATTGGAGTTCCTAGTCAGCACAGTGAAGCAAGAAAAAAAGAAAAGTATAAGCATTTTAAAGAAACAAAACTATCATTCACAGATGATATAATTACATACATTAAAAATCCAAAATTATTTAGAGATAAATTATTTGAATTAATAAGAGTTACCAGGTTTACTAGACTCAAAAACAATACTCACAAATTGATTGTATTTCTAGATAAATATAACTTTTAAACAGATATCCTTTAAGATAACATTAAATTAACACAAAACCTAGGACTAACTATAACAAAAATGTGCAAGTCATCTGTGCAGATAATTTTTAAATAATATGAAGAGAAGTTGAAGAATATGGAAATTAATGGAGAGATATTTCATGTTCGTGGAATGGAAGACCTCATATTGCAAATATATTAATTCTCCCCAAACCAGTTTATAGATTCAATGCCAATTCTACTCAACAGGTGTGTGTGTGTGTGTGTGTGTGTGTATACAGAACCTCAAAGCTGTTTCCAAAATGTATATAAAAATGCACAGGACCAAGAATATGCATTGAAAAGAATAATATGGGAGGATTTACTTTGTTGGATATTAAGAATTTTTATAAGTACATTCACTGGGTGTGATGCATAAACAATGAATTCTGGAACACTGAAAAGAAATTAAATTAAATTAAAGTAAAGTAAAGTAATAAAGATATGAGAAAAAAGCCTCCAATATTCCAAATTTATGCTTTAATAAAATTTTAAATAATATCCAAAAGGTAACAATAGCAAATCCTTATTTTTTAGTTTTTTTTAAATAATAAAAATCTTTAAATCTTAAAAATATGAATAAACTTCTTTGCAAGAAAAAGTGCATTAATTAAATAGTGTGGTAAAAACACACAGTGAAGTAAACAAAATGATCAAAATAGAAAGCCCAGAAATAGACCCACATATATATGGACATTTCTTTTATGGAAAAGGTCACTATAGGGCACTAGAGAAAGCATAGCCTTTCCAATAAATGGTATTATATAAACAAGATATATATTTGGGGTAAAATGAAATTGGGTCTGTCTCTCATTTATAGAGAAAAACCAGTTCATGTGTTGCAGAGCTAAATGTGAATGGCAAAATAATAAGCCTTTTAGAAATTAATATGGAGAGTGTCTTCAAAAGCTGAAGATTAAAAGTAATTTTATTTATTTATTTTATTTTTTTAAAGTAATTTTAAATGGAACACAAAAGCACCAAACAGTAAAAGAAAATATTAATGTTACTTTTATTAAGAGATCTCATTAAAAGTGTGAAAGGGCAAGCAAAGCTCTCAACCTTACCCCTTTACTCCAGTATGAATATAGCAGCGAGAACATTACTGAAACCTAGAAATTGGAATGTATCACTCCCTTGCTTAAAACCTTCCTACCTTCTCACCCTAGCCCATATTTGGTCTAGTATCTCTCTCTCTCTTTTTCATCCACTATAATCCAGCTATACTCCAAATGCCTTTCCTACCTCTGGGATTTCACACACGTTGTTTTCTGTCTGTCTCTACTCTATTCTTCACCTAACTTTCATTCCCATCCTTTAGATTTTAGCCTAATGTCTCCTCCCCAGAGAAGCCTTCTTTGACCATCTAATTTAAGTAGGGCTTCAAGTTATTACCTCTTAGAACACCCTGGTTTTTTCTTCATAGAACTTAGTGTATATTTCATTATATAAACCAAATATTTTACTTGTTCACAGCCATCTGCCTAATTACACTTAAGTTCCAAATATATATTAAATGTGGATGGGTAGATGGGTGGATGAATGGATGGATGGATGGGTGGATGGATGATTGGGTGGTTGGGGATTAAACTAATAACATAGTCATATCCTTAATCCAGAATTTGCTCTTCATATCTGGAGAAAGGTCTCCATTTTCAGACTCCAAATTCAATAATTTTCTTTTGCTGGATGTCTTTTCAGATGTGTAAAGGATCAGTTATTTATTTTTTTCATTCGCTCATCTATTCAATTATTCAATCAACAAATGTTTTTGAAGAGGCTATTTGAATGAGAGGATATGGGTCAAGCCATTCAATGAGCAGATTTATAACTGCTCATGAAAAGAGAGACATGAAGGGCATAGTGAAATTCCTACATACATATACTTTAAGGACCCATAGAAATATGATTTAAGGGAGAATTTTTCTCCATTTCAGCTGCAGCTTTCTTGGCAGTTGAGTGAAAGATGGCAACATGCTCTGTAACATCAACAACTTTTTATTCCCAAATTTGCAAATGAGTCATCGGTTACTTCTGTCAATTTTTCTCGAGTATTATATAACAGCTGTAGTTTGGAAATTACATTGTTTACTGAGCCAACTATTGTTTCCAGTGATTGTCTGAAAGTGGTGTGTGAACAATTTTGGCAGTATCTTCTGAGTTATTCTTCTTCAGCAGGCACAGAGAACAGTTAAGAGAAATTAAGATGTGTGGTTGACTGAAAATTCTTTGACACTCGTCCAACTGAGATTCTGGGTTCACGCCCCCACTCTTTGAGTCTGGGCAGGCTTGCGATATCATTGACAATTAGGGTATGGCAGAAGTGACTTTATGTTCCAAGATGGGGTCATAAGAGTCTATGAGGATTCTGCCCCGCTCTCTTGAAACATTTGCTTTCTTGGAAAGCTGATCTCAGGATGTTCTTTCTTAGGAAAGAGCTGTCATATCGTAAGAGATCCAAGTCATAGTGACTGGCCACATGGAAGTACTCTAGTCAACAGTCCCAGCTAAGCCGACCCTTGAAGACATTGTAGTCTAGGTGTCAGATGTCAGTGAGGACCCCTTCCAGGTAGTTCCTGTCCCCAACTGCTTAAGTAACCCCGATTCTAGGAGTCTTCCCAGCTGAGGCCCCCAAAAAGGTAGGAAAAAGCCTCACTGTGCCGTGTTCAAATTCTTGACACACAGACTCCTTGAGCATAGTAAATGAATGGTTGGTATTTCACAGGGTAGTTTGGGATAATTTGCTATGCAACAATAGTAATTGGAACAGAATGATAAAATGAAAAATTTCAGTGCTAAAGCACCAAAAGATGACAACATCTTAATAAGGAATGTTGAAAGATGAATGAATACGTAAATACACTACAAAAGGACCCACAAGGCAGACTGGAAATGATGGCTTAGAAGCAAGAGTCTCATTTTCAAGGTTCCATTATTGGACAATATCCCTGCGTTATGTGATTAGTAGTATTTGACCCATAATTTAGGAAGAATCAAATACCCTATTACTTTAATTATCCAAAGGTCAATGTTCTGAAATCCTCTGGTATCTGGAACAGAGCCATCAATCTAGAAGTGAAAAATATTTGTAGCCATAAAACAAAAACAGACAAATAAAATGGGCTAATGGGTAAACAGAAGGATGGATCGATGGACAGACTGATACAGCAGGTGTAGTAATAAAACAAGGGTAGTAAGAGGTTAATGATAAGATACAGATATGTGGGGGTGGATGATATCTATTGCTATAATCCAAAAGTTAGTATCTTAAAACAGCACCCACTCATTATTTCAAAGTTTCTGTAATCAGAAATGTGGGCTTGGCTTAGCTGGGTCTTCTGGATCAGTCTCTCATGAGGTTGACTGGACCGGGGATGGACCAAATTTGCTCAAGACATTGTTGGATGGATTCAGTTCCTTAAATTCTGATGACCACAGACCTCCCTGGTTTTCTTATCACGTGGGCCTTTCTGTAGGGTGACTCACAACACGGCAGCTGGCTTCTGTCGGAGTGATAAGGTGTTAGAGAAAGAGAGAGTGCTAGCAAGACAGAAATCAGTCTTCTGTAACTAATCTTGAGAGCAACACCTCATCACTTTGGCCATATTCTAGTCATTAGAAGCAAGCGATTAGGTCCAGCCCACTCTCAAGGAGAGGGGATTACTCAAAGGTCTCAATCCCAGGATGTGGGAGTGTGGGGGTAGGAAATCAGAGGGTGTCATCTATAAAGGCAACCTCCTGCAGGGGGTCCACTGTAAAATGAACATTTTCATTATAAAATTTTTGGGGAAATTATTCTCTCTCTCTCTCTCTCTCTCTCTCTCTCTCTCTATATATATATATATATATATATATATCCAAATCTGTGTTCTGTATTCGGTGGGAAGCCATAGAAGCCATAGCAAACTTCAGGCTTTAATGTAGTTATACAAAATAAGGCACCAGCTTAGAAGCATTGAGGCATATAGACAAAGAGAAAAACAATAGCTAATAAGTAAAATAAAGAGAGGGGAGAGCTTGAGAGAAAGAGAGAGAGAGAAGGAAATGTTATCTAGAAGACTTTTTTTGAAGTTTATTTATATATTTTAGTAATCCCTATACCTAACGTGGGACTCAAACTCATGTCCCCAAGATCAAGAGTCCGATGCTCTTTTGGCAGAGCCAGCCAGGCACCCTGGCCCATGTGGCGCTGAAGTAAAAAAAATTCCAAAGAGCTCACTGTGCCTGAGAGTGTAGGTAAAATAGAAAACACATCATTCTAAACCCTTTACACATAGTAGCAGATTTAACTTACACAACAAAACAATGAGGAAGATAATATTATCAGCCCCATTTACAGATGAGAAAACTGAGTCACAGAAAGGTTACACAGTTTTCCCAAGGTCATAATGTCCCTCCTAAATCATCAAGAAGAACTTATATTCACACTTTTAAAAAGACAAGGAAGCATGTCCTATGTCTTTGAAAGATTTCCAGCTGCAAGAACTCAAATCAAAGACTTTCTCTGACCTATGAATATTCCATCCTTCCTCCTTGAACCCCTGGATTTCTGCTCCGGAATCCTCACAGTCCTGGCAACCCACTAAGCCTGTGACCCCTACCCAGGGATGTGAGATAAAATACAGCAATCATGTTAAATTAGAATTTAGACAAACAACAAAGACTTTTTAAAGTATAAGACTACCCCACATATTGCATAGGACATACACTAATAATGATGCATTGTTTTTCTGAAAGTCAACTTTGGGCTCCCAATACCTTTATTTGCTCATCTGGCCACACTACCCCAGGCAGAGCTCTCCTGCCCAGGCCCCTGAACCTCCCACACCCCCTCTCTTCGAGTACCCTAGGACTCTCCACCTTCCACCTTACAAGGCTCAAGGAAATGAGAAACTGGGGAGTTTCTGCTCTAGCTGCCAGAGGCTAGAAAGGGCTGGAGAATTGCTTCTGGCATCCACAATTAGCCCTGGGAGCACATTTTCCCATAGAAACAATGATCCTAATGGTAGCTGGCTCCCTAGTGCTAAGGGCCTTATAGTCCAGCCATATTCTGGGTTAAATAGGCTTTTGTGGACTGGCCTGGGAACCTTCTCACCATTTGTAACATTGTTTCCATGGGAAAAACCGCTTCTCGAGTTCCAAACAACTGACTTACAAACAAACTTTTGGAACAAAAATGCTTTGGTAGGTTGGGGAAGCCTGTAGACTCTCCCAGAGTCATTCAAAGGCCTGTGACTTCACTCCAAGATGTTAGCAACGTTTAGAACTACTTAGCATACCAAAGGGAGGCCACTGGATTTGCCAAAGAAACTTTAATAAGCACACAGACAGGATTGACAGAGCCATAATAGACAAGCTGACTCTGCCTTTGATTGGCTACATAGGCCAGCATTTACACTGAATGATTTCCCTTAATCAAACACATGCCTTATCTGGATGGGCAGGACACTTATCCGACTAAGTGGGTGGTTATTAAGGGGATGGCAGGAAAGACAAGCTGATTTTGTCCCTCCATTGTCGGATACTTTCAGTATTTCATTGGTTCGTTCACCTTGATGAAAACAGAACAATTATGCGGCTTTTTCATCTGCCTCTTTGAAAGGCATGTGGAAAATTCTGCTTTCAGAAATAAAATGTTAATTCAAAAGAAAAAAAAGTACTTCAAGGCTTCAAGGCATTGTGGGAGGCGGTCTCCCATATTGCTGCAATTACATGCAGAGCAAATGGGGTGGGATGGTTACTTAAGAGACTGAAGCAGGAGGAATAAAATGTATACAGATACCTCATTTCTCATTAATTATTCTTTGGGATGAAATGTAATGCCAGGAGCTACAGGGTGCCAGAAGCGGAAGGAAATATATCATCATGTATTTAAAAACCTTTGCAGAGTATAATAATAATTAAGAAATTATTACACTACTGATCTTTTGGAAGCAGTGTAGCCACCTGTTCACGCCTTTATTAATCACCAATTTTCTTCTTCCTGAACACTGCACAGCAAAGATTATTAAAGGGAAGAGTACAAAAACAGTGGTGCTGAGAAATAATTTATATCATGTAGCAAAAGTATATTAAAATGCATCATTTTAATTAAGACTTTCGCTAGTAGAGAAAGTCATAATTTAGGTCTGGTTTATAGCAACATATAATTTGACTTAAAAGAATAGCAATGCATATTAGTAATTATTATTGTTGATATTATTAATTGGCTCTAAAATTAGGTCTAAGAGATTCTTTTTTCTCCTCTGAGCAGCAAGCAATCACTACCATAAAAGTGCATTTCCCGGGTAGCTCAGAGGGATACTTTCAAGGCGAGGAGTAGGGGGTAACCAGAGGCTAAGGGACTGCGTTTCTCAAGGGAAGGGTGACTCAGGCTTCTGCAGGTGCAAAGCTTGGCACCCATGTCCCAGTTGGCTCAGTCCCTGCCCAGGGAAAATGTGTGGCCCTCATGGCTACTAGGGGGACACTGGTGCCACAGGGTGTATCAACAAATAGCCGTGTAAGAGTGCGGGGAAGGAAAATGGCATGTGGAGTCATGGCTCTCCCTTCAAGTTTTGATAGGACCATTTCCTTTCTTCTTTTTTCTTTTCTTTTCTTTTCTTTTCTTTTCTTTTCTTTTCTTTTCTT
>NC_081575.1:5114326-5126034 GCF_022355385.1 Mustela nigripes | reverse complement strand
TTTCTTTTCTTTTCTTTTCTTTTCTTTTCTTTTCTTTTCTTTTCTTTCCTTCCTTCCTTCCTTTCTTTTCTTTCTTTTTTTAAGAGAGAGAGAGAGAGCATAAGCATGGGGTTAGGCAGAAGTCAAGAGGGAGAGAGACACTCTCAAGATGGCTCCATGTCCAGGGTAGAGTCTGACACAGGGCTCGATCTCACCATCCCAAGATCATGACCTGAGCCACAGTGAAGAGTTGTAAGTTTAACTCTCTGAGCCCCCCAGTTTCCCCCTTTTAATTTTATTTTCAAATTCACACAAAGTGGAAGTGACATTTGAGGGTATATGTTTTATGAATTTTGACATATGTACAAATTCAAGTAACTGCCACCACAACAGTGATATGGAACTATTCCATCACCCCATAAAACTACCTCCCCATCCCTTTATAAGGACACTTCCCCCACCTATGCCTGCAACCACTGATCTATTCTTCATCACTACAATTTTCATTAGTTTTTTTTTTTTTCAAGATTGTCATAGAAATGGAATCATATAGTATACGACCTTTTGAAATTGGCTTCTCTTACTCAGCATGCCTTTAAGATTTATCCAGATTGTTGTGTATATCGATAGATCTTCCCTTTTTCTGGCTTTGTGATAATCCATTGTACGAATGTACCACAATTTGTTCAACCAAAAGCATATTTGAGTTGTTTCTAGTTTGCTTATGTTTCCAGTTGATTACTCAGGTGATTATGAATAGACCCATAGACATTCACCTGCAGTTTTTTGCATGGCCATGACTTTTCATTTCCCTAGGGTTAGAGTAATTACTGAATCATATAATGAGTTATAAGACATTACCTGTTTTCAGCGCGGCTCTATCATTTTGCATTCATACTAGCAATGTGTAGGAATTCCAGCTGCTCTGTGTTCTTGCCAGCACTTCATATTGCCAATATATTTTTTTTATTTTAGCCATTTAATGGGTTTGTAATGGTATTCCATCGTGGTTTGCATTTATATTTCACTAATGTCTAACGATGTTGAACATCTTTTTGTGGTCTCATTTCCCATCTGTATATTTCTACTGATAATGTGTCTATTGAAGTATCTTGCCCACTTTTTTTTTAATTGGGTTGTTTGTTTTCCTTAATGTTGAGTTTTGAGAATTAAATACATATTCTACACACAAATCCTTTGTCAGATAGGTGGTTTATCAATATTTTCTCCCCAGCTGCGATTGCTTTTTTACTCTCTTCACAGTGGCTTTGGCAGGGCGAAATTATCTAATTTTGATAAAGTTTGATTAACATGTTTTTCTTTTATACATTATGTTTTTGGTGTCATATCTAAGAATTCTTTGCCTAAATTTAGGTCAATATCCTCCTTTTTAAAAAAAAAAAATTGTTGTCTTAGGGACACCTGGTGTCCTCAGTGGCTCAGTTGATTAAGTGGCTCAGCTCATAATCTTGGGTCCTGGGATTAAGCCCCATACCCAACTCCATCCTCAGTGGAAGTCTGTTTCAGGATTCTCTCTTTTTCAATTTCTTTTAATTTAAATTCAATTAGCCCACATATAGTACATCATTAGTTTTTGATATAGTGTTCAATGATTCATTAGTTGGGTATATCTCCCAGTGCTCATCACATCACATGCCCTCCTCTCCCTCTGCTTCTCCCCCTTCTCTTTCTCTCTCTCCCTCTCCCTCTATCTTTCTCTCTCTCAAGTAATAAATAAACAAATCTTTAAAAAAGTGTTTTGATGCTTTAGGTTTTACTTTTGGATCTACGATATATTTTCAGTTAATTGTTGTTTAAGTATGAAGTTTAGGTCAAACTTTATTGTTTTGCCTGTAGATGAATGTCTAGCTCCATTTGTTGAATAGGCAATCCTTCCTCCATTGAATTGTTTTTGTACCTTTGTCAAAAAGTAAATTGGAGCTGTCATCTTCTGTCTAGACCAGGAATTAGCAAACCATGCCCATGGGCCAGTCCAGCCCACTACCTATTTTTGTATTCAGTTTTATTGGAACAAAGACACACCCATGTTGTTTATATTTTGTTTACATATTATCTGTGGCTGGCTTTGTGCTACAAGAGTAGAGTTACATAGTTGTGACAGACACCCAAACTCTCTCTTATTTGGCCGTTAACAAAAAAAGTTTGCCAAACCCTGGTCTGGGCCACTGCAAAATCTTCTGCAGTGCCATGAGCAGAACTAACAGACTATGACCATGACGGGTCATTCTGGGTTACTTGAACAATGAGCCAGCTGGGGCTAAGGGTTCTCCCATTTCCTAGAATGGAAGAGGTTGCAGCCAAGCTCAAATTCCCCTGATATTGGTGCCTTCTTCACTCCAAGAGTGGAGATTGCAACATTCCTTGGGCAGCTGGCATTCACAGAGAATTCCTGTAAAGCACTGGCACCCCAAAATCCAAACAGCCTGTTGGTCAGCAGCCTGTATCATCCCCCATTGTCAGGAATCCTCTTCATGTTTGTCCTATAAAAGGGTAAACTACAAGGGAAGTATGTTCTCCTTGCTAAGACCCAGTAGTACTCTGGCCCTTGGCTCACCTCTCCATCAGAGGACAGGAAAATGGAAGGTCTATGCCTTTTTTCCTGGCTATCCTGCTTCTATAAATTTGTATTTTCTTTAACAAGAACCATTTCTTAACCCATGCTAGGTGGCTTTGTGAAGTCCCAAAAGGGACCCATCCAGCCCAAAAGCCTCCTAACTTACCTCCTTGCATCCACATTGACCCTCCTCCAATTTAGTCTTCACACTATAGCTAGAGTGGGTTTTTCTAAACAAACCTATTGTGTGACTCATCTTGCCTCCACAACCTAATTTAAAACACTTCAATGAGGGGTACCTGGGTGGCTCATTCAGTTAAGCATCTAACTCTTTCTTTCAGCTCAGGGTCGTGGGATCAACCCTGAGTGGGATTCTATGCTTGGCACAGAGTCTGCTTTACATTCTCTGTCTCCCTTTACCCCTCCCCAGACTCATGCTCATATTCTCTCTCTCTCTCTCCCTCTTTCTGTTAAATAAATAAATAAATCTTAAAAAAAAAATATCAGTGACTTCTTATGGACCTTAAAATAAAACAAAATCTTTAACATGGCTTTGTAAGACCCAGAATGATCTGGCCCCTACCATTCTCTCCAGTCTTAACTCCTACCATTCTTCTTTCTTCTCTGATCTCCAGCCAAACAAACCAGGATTTAGCTTATTTCAGTTAATGTTTCACATGCTTCTGAAAAGAATTTTTCTTCTGCTCTTATTAGTATTCTATAAATGTTGACTAATTCCTCATGGTTGATAGTAATGTTCAGTTCTTCTATATTCTAAATTATTTTTATTAATTCTTTCAGTCACTGAGAGAAGAGTGTTGAAGTCTCCAATTATACTTCTGGATTCATCTAACTTTCTTTTTAGTCCTGTCAGTTTTTGTTTCATATATTATAAATATCTGCTGTTGGTGAATACACATTTTGGATTATTATTTCTTCTTGATAAATTGACCACTTTGCCATTATGTAATGACCTTCTTTATCCCTATAATCTTTCTTGTTCAGAATTGTAGTTTGTGTGAAATTCATCTGTCTCTCCAGATTACATTGGGTGTTGATGATTGACAATATATCTTTTCATATCCTTTTGCTTTTTTTTTTTCTTAAGTAACTTCTTCATCCAGCATGGGACTTGAACTTATGGCCCCAAGATGAAGAATCTCTTGCTTTAACAACTGAACCAGCCATGTACTCCTACATCCTTTTACTTTTTATCTAGCTAAGCCATTACGTTTAAAATGAGTTTCTTGTGTACAGTCTATAGCCAGGTCCTGTGGGTTCTTAAATGTATTCTGGCAATCTCTATCTTTTAACTCATATGTTTAAATAGTGTACATCTAATGTAACTGCTGATAGATTTGAATTTGGAATTACCATTTATTATTTGTTTTCTCTATTTTTCTTTCATATTTTGCCACTCTTCTGCCTTCTTTATGGTTATTTGAACATTAGTAATGCATATTAATTTATCTCTTGTGTTTTGTATTATATATCTTTGACTAGTTTTTTTTTTATTATTTGTTGTTCTACCAATTACAGTTACATATTTAACAGTCTAGTTAGAATCAGTGTATTACCACTTCAAAGGAATATAGAAACCTTACCAGTCTATCGGTCCCTTTACCTTCCCCACTTTATGTTGTACTTGTGTTATGTGTTTTATCTTTGTTCAGTAAAACCTAATCAGATAATAACTTCTGATTTCAACTTTTAAATATGCTTTAAGAACTCAAGATGAGGGGTGCCTTGGTCGCTCAGTGGGTTAAGCCTCTGCCTTCCGCTCAGGTCATGATCCCAGAGTCCTGGGATGGAGCCCCTCATTGGGCTCTCTGCTCAGCAGGGAGCCTGCTTCCCCCTCTCTCTCTCTGCCTGCCACTCACCTACTTGTGATCTCTCTATCAAATAAATAAAATCTTTTAAAAAAAAGAACTCAAGATAAGAATAATCTATCATATAATTACCCAGACATTTACCATTTACATTGCTCTGCTTTCATTCCTAATGTTCCAAGTTTCCTTCTGATATCATACCCCCTACCCAGAATTCTTGATTGACGGTTTTTTTCCTGTCAATGCTTTAAAAAAGTTTTACATTTTCTTTCTGGCCTAAACAATTTCCAGTGAGTGTCAAGCACTCCCTGAGTAATAGCATGGTGGCAGCTTCTTGGTTGGCTTATCACACTTTCATAGATTTGGCTGGTAATAAGGTAGTGAGTCCAAATGGGGTTAGAGAGTTGATTACCATTTCTTGAGCCAGAACTAGAAGTTTTCTCCTGGACCCCTCTCTGGGTCCCAAGCTACCGTGGGCTCAGGAACAGAGATACTGAAGGAGAAAAAATGGTAAAGTTACCACCAGTTTGGCACACAGGTTAATAGGGTTAAGATCAAGATCTTGCCATTCCATGAAATTCTAATCCAGGAAGATGAAATTATATATAACTTCCCCACCCCCCGCCAAGGACTTCCTGAAAATACATTGTTTTGAACAAAAGGACAACTAACTCTCATCAGAGTAATGATCCTCTTCTCAAAATGAAAGGTCATTCAAAGGGTTTTTTTATATGATTGTTATTCTTCAAGGCTTACTTCAAAACCCTCACTTCACTGTCTACCAATTCCAAGCTATTAATATGGCACAAACTATGTCCAATCCTAATCATGCTTTAGCATTGATTTATTTACCTGTGCTTGATCAAGAGATAATTATGATAGGGTTTTTTGAGTTTTTTGTTTTTGTTTTTGTTTTGAGGTTGACTGTTTACAGGCCTTATCCCAAAATAGTCTATGGACAAAGGTAGCAGTTAAAACCCCTTAACAATACTTTCTATTTTTACAAAAATAAAGCAGCTAAAGACAGATCACTGAATAAAGATTTCAAAGTGTTTATGCATCACAAATGAGAGACATGAAAACTGTCCAATTCATTTACACATACCAACCTTTGCTAACTAGGAAGTTTCCTGGATCTCTCTCCCAGCATTGTCAATGAGAGGGTTCTACATTTGTTTTGCTTTGTTACACACGATATGGTGAAGATGACTTTATTTTTATGTCTGCTTTTCCATTCAAGAACTTTCCTATATTTCAGTCCTGTGGTTAACTCCTCCTGGGTCTCTCCCAAGCCCCCAGACACCCACCACAAAGCACATGTTAACTTCTGTACCTTTCTTTATCCTTTTCTTATCTTTACCAATGTTCCTTGTTTCTATATGTGCAAATCTATCACCTCTTTCATAGAGAACCAAACCATAATTATTGTATGCATGAATCGTAAATGCCACACACCACTGTGTTAATATAGGTATGGGTATAATGAAATAAATATGTCTGAGCTAAAGGAAGAAAAATAACCTGTTCTAATCTTATTCCAATTTAGTTACAGGTAATCAGGTTTGTTTGTTCTTTTTATTTTGCCTAATTTCCCAAAGGCTCTTTTTTCCCCCTTTTCCTTTTTATTTTAAAGCAGACTGACTTTGGGCTTTTAAAAATTATTATGTAAATATTGTGTCATGCATGCTATAATCAAGAAGGGAGGCACCATGGTTTTTAAATCTGTCTTTAAAATTTTGCTTTGCATTTTAGAAATGTTTGCTGTAGTTTTAATGTTTATGTTCCAGTTTCCTTTTCATCTCCAGTTTCATTTTACGACCCCAACGTGTCCACTCCTGTTTGAATACCCCCTCCATTTTCCTGCTTCCCACATGGGTCCCCTCTCTCTTTAATTACCCCCATCAGGAATGACTCACATTTTCTCATATGGACATTTGTTTCTGGTCAAGTATACAGAGACAAAGTTATCTACACTAGAATTTTGCTTAAGGGGAACTCACAGTGGGGAAAGGAGTTGTATAATTCCATTTGGGTTGGGAGTTTTATTTATCTCTGTTCTCTAGGTTTCTTATTAATCATAGAGCTTTTCAGTACAATATTTATGTTTCCTGTTTACAAATCACTTTTCTATGCATTTGATCCATACAAATCTTGGGGGCTTGAGACAGAGAGCATCAATACTCTTCTTATGTAAAGTAGGAAACTGAGGCTTTCTGAAGAAAGGGGACATTATGGGCTATGTGATAAACTAGTGTTGGGGAGGAAGAGATTTCCTTTGTTCTTCAAAGTCCTTCTAGCTGGACTAAGTATCAAATTAACATAACGCAGATTAACAAGAGAAAATGAAATTTGGTTTCCTATGTGAGGCAGATTAACAAGAGAAAGTGAAATGTGGTTTCCTATGCATGGGGAATGCCTGCAGACTTGAAATTTCAAAGACAGTTAGGCAACAGAAGGCTTATATGACAACCTGAGCTAAGGAGGGAGGTAAGGGTCTGAGGATACAAAGGAGGAGGAAGACCATTAGCAGAAAATTGAGAGGAGATGTTCAGGAAAAAAAAGGTTACTCCATTATGGAGATAAGTTTCTTAGGTAAAGAAGAACATGTTAATGGCTGTCTTCCTGGTGCAGTCTCTCCCTTCCAATATAAATTTCAACAGTTGAGGGGGAGGCAAAGAGGTTTCTTTAAATCTGCTGGATTTTGATTGCTTTTAACTCAAAATAATTTTCATGCTAAAGTGGCCCATCTTGGGGAGGCCTGGCCTTGGACTCTATACTAGGCAGATTTCCCATGATTGATTTTTCATTTATTCATTCATTGATTTACTAGACAAATACATCCTGCACTCTTAGAATGTGCCAGTTTCTGTGCTAGGTGCTAGGACCAGCTCCTGTGTTTTTCTCAAATTCCTGAAGCAGACAGATGAGACATCTTCCTTTATAGTAGACACAACAAAATTCTTTTTATTTCCAGATCAAGCCCAAGCATATTTCAGCCCAGCCCAAGTTGAATTAGAAATTAATGAAAGCAAGCAGAAATAACAGCTAAACAAGGCTCAAGAGATAATATGTATCAAATCTGACTCAGCATTTAACTCCAAGTATGACTTTAGACAAATCCTTTCCACCTCTGGACCTCTGTTTCTCCATCTTTAAAGAGAAGTATTAGACTAATAGTATTAATAGTTCTAAGAATCTGCCTTTAAATATTCATGTTGATTGGCTTTTACTATTTATTCCAAGATACACTGGTCCGTGGGAGAGTGGGATGCATTCCCCAAAGTGAGAGTGTGTCAGATTCTCAGAGTGTATGAATCGAAAAGGCACTGTTCAAATTATAATGGAATATTTCAAAAAGGGAGGAAACATTGATTTTATATTGAAAATTGCAGAATGCGAAGTTCATGTAGTAGTCTGGACTGGTGAGAACAGATATCAATGTTAAAGTCGATAGGGGAGGATGCAGACAAGCGGATTATCTGTTGACCTAAAGTGTCTGTGGGTTTTAAGAAACAGGATGCTCCACTTGGCTTGCAGAAGTGGCAGGCTAGGCTAGGCCAGGAACCACAGACCCTTTAGCCATCCCTTTAACCCAGGAAGCCCCTGCTAGGTTGTGTGCTGTATATGACTCACTTCTCCTTCCTCTAGGTTCCCATCTGTCCTGTTCCTGTTACAGGGAGGGAGTCCTACTTTAGGGCTCTCTCCTTGCTGCAAGGGTTCCCCTCCCTGATTGAATTACTGATTGATTTACTGCCTGCTGTATGCCAAGTGGCTGATTAGTTAACAACCATTTACCTGGTTTTGTTGTCTTCCTTTATAAACAATTTAATTCTGATTTGGATCTTCATATTGTGTATGTTTTGTTGGTTTCAGCAAGGATGCCCTTGCTACCCAATCCACTCTTTATTTCATCTTTTATTTCATTTAACCTATCTGGTTTTTTTCAAAATATATTATTTATTTATTTGACAGACAGAGATCACAAGTAGGCAGAGAGGCAGGCAGAGAGAGAGGAGGAATCAGGCTCCCTGCTGAGCAGAGAGCCCAATGCGGGGCTCGATCCCAGGACCCTGAGATCATGACCTGAGCTGAAGGCAGAGGTTTTAACCCACTGAGTCACCCAGGCGCCCCAATGCTGCTGCATTCTGACGGCGCTCCGCTCTCCAGCCTCCCGTGCCGGTCACTTCAGTCATTTCCATTCTTCCCTGTGATTCTTTTTGTTTGTTTGTTTGTTTGTTTTTTAAGATTTATTTATTTATTTGACAGACAGAGATCACAAGAGGCAGGCAGAGAGAGGGGGGGAAGCAGGCTCCTTGCTGAGCAGAGAGCCCGATATGGGGCTCAATCCCAGGACCCTGGGATTATGACCTGAGCTGAAGGCAGAGGCTTTTAACCCACTGAGCCACCCAGGCACCCCTAACCTATTTGTTTACATGTCACTCACTGTCATGGTTTTACATCCCCTCTTAACCAATTATCATCTTGGTTTATACCCCTTCTCCCAGCCTCATCTGTAGCTTTTGTCTATCTAGTTTTTATCTGTCCATATCGTTGTCATAGTCCTGCAGCTGCTAGACTTGTGGCAGCAATTTCCCCTCTTTTTGCCTGAGAAAATAGTTACTAGCAAAATGATTGTGCTTTTCAAGCCTCTTCTACTAGAGGTCCACAAATAATCATTGATCAAGGACTTTCATTAAGTGCATCATTAAGCAAACACTATCCCTTAACACACCCAAAGTCTCCCAGAATAAGCGAGTGGGGGAGAAGCCCAGGGCAATTCTGTTGGCTAAGTTCTTCACACAAATGCGAAGGTAGCACAAAGAGTGGTCCTTCATCTCAATGGGGCCGCTCTAGTCTCCACATGAGCACATAACTGACAGTGACATAAATCGATTTTGTACGGATTAACACAGGCTTCCATGCAGAAGACAGGCAGGGTTCCTGGTGACTTGCATCTGAAGAATGCTCCTGATTTCTTTTCTTGCCCCCTTTCAAATAAAATAAATGCAGAAGCTTAGAGCTGAAAGTCTCCTGGGTGCTAGTAAAGCTCTGTTGAACGAAGCAACTTAACATGCACTGCTGAACTCTCCTTGCTCCCAGAAATGCCACTTGAGCCACCTTCCAAACCTCCACCTCTGTGGCACCCCTTTGAACAGCCATTGTTTCTACTTCAGCTGCTAAATGTGGCCACTGACTCCTCATTTACCCCTTTGAAGCCCAGCAAAAAGGAGAAGTCAGAGGGAGGAAAGACCCGAGAAAACCACCCAAGAGCAAACATCAAAATGCCAGCACCCTGCATGTGTTAAAAAAAAAAAAAAAAAGTCAGAGAAACCCAGTGGGAGCGATAGTCTGCGTTTCTTATTCCTAAAACTCCAGCAGGCTTCACTCTGGCCAGACCAACTTTTGAAATGGAAAGGAGAAAAAAGAAAGAAGGGATGATTAACAAAGAAGAAAAGCCATGCTTAGATGATGATTTCATTTCCCAGATATGCCTTTCCTGCCTCATTAATATACCTCTGGAGTGGATGAAAGTACTTGGCATCCAAAGCAGGTAGTAATGGCCCATCAAGAGATCCCATGTCAGCTTCCTAATGCCTTATCAAAGGTTTATTGAAGAATACAGTCATCTTGCTACTCTCACTGGTTTTAAAGAGTTACATGAAGACAAATGAAATGTTCCTTTCCTTCATGCATTTTTTCCTCAACCATTTCTGACAATATCTTTGATGTATAAATCATACTTTTCTGATAGCATTTGACTGGGTCTATCATATTAACAATGGGACCAAGGCGAGGCCAGAGGTCTGAATAAATGTGTTATGTTCATTTAAAGATGCAGAAACATGTTTCCAGCATATTAAACCCCAGAGAGCAGTGGGCCATGATGTGCACTACAATTTAACTGGTGCTACAGCTAGGGACTTTTAAGATGTTAAATATATTATTGGAACTCTCTATATAGATATAGTTGAGTCTACATTATTAGCAACAATAAAATGGAAAAGCTGTTCTTGCCAGAGGTTTTATTCAACCCAAGCTTGAATGACCTTCTGCCTGTTTGTCAGAGTAGAGGCAGATTTACCCAGGTACCCGGGCTTCAGTGGTTCAACACTCCAGACACTAACAGCAGAGCTCCAGTTTTTTGTGTATCAGAGACTGCACCATCACTCCCCTGCCTGTCCCTCTGGCCCTAGGCCTTGAGACATTTTTACTCCTTCATATCCCTTTATTTTCTGTCCCTTGTCAGTGGGTCTGTCCTGTTATTTCTCTGTATTATGGATTCTTCTTTCTGTTCCATCTTCCCTGTAGCTTCCCCTAGTCACCACCTTACTACATCTTATTGGGACTGTTGGGAAGGATGAATTTCCTCTTCAAGGTCCTTCTAGCTGGACTAAGAATCAAACTGACATGAGGCAGATTAATAAGAAGAAATAAAATTTAATAACATATGTATGGGAATCCATAGACATGGAACTCCAAAGACAGTAATCAAGGTCAAGGTGATGCTTATATGGGCTCAGGAGAGGGGCAGGGGTCTGCAGATACAAAAAGGAGAAAGACAATTCAGCAAGAAGGTAAGAGGGATGTTTGGAAAACAAAGATACCCTGTTAAGCAAGTAAGTTTCTCAGGTAAAGAGGAATCTCTGTTAACAGCATTCTTCCTGGTACAGGCATGCATTTGAGGGAGAGGTAAAGAGCTTTTCCTGAATCTGATGGGTTTTGAGTACTTTAACTCAAAATAATGTTCATGCCAAGTGGCCCAACTTGGGGTGGCCTGCTTTTGGCCCCTACAGGATACTGTAATGATCTCTCTGAGGGTCTACACATACATTTATCATCAACGCACATACCTGTGCCAATATACCCACCACATTGTGGCTGAGCACCTATCCTGAAACAGCCCTATCATATACCTCTTTACTCACCACTTACACTGCAAAACCTTGAAAGCCTTCAATCTGCTTGCAGAAGGAAGTCCTACTTCCTTGCCCTGGCGTTCAAAATCATCCTCTATGAGAGTTCAGAAGACTCACCAGTACCACCTTCCCACACCAATATTTTGTTACTACTCCTCTTCCTGTATCCTCTCTTCCATTCAAACTAAACTAATTTCTGTTGCCCACACAACAGATTTTCCAAGCCTTTGTTAAACTATTCCCTCCATCATTCACATCCTACCCCCACCCCATGCCTACATGTCTAAATCTTACTCATATTTCTTTTATATATACATATATATATGTATATATATGTATATATTCTTGCCGTATATATATACATATATATGTATATATTCTTGCCATATATATATATATAAATCTCTA
>NC_081575.1:5105311-5114226 GCF_022355385.1 Mustela nigripes | reverse complement strand
TATTTAAATTTTCTTGGGGAGGGAGAGAGAGGGAGCAGGTGAAGGTACAGAGGGAGAGAGAGAGAATCTCAAGCAGGCTGCATGTTCAACACAGAGCCCCATGCAGGGTTCCATCTCATGACCCTAAGATCATGACCTGAGCCAAAAATCAAGAGTCAGATGCTTAACTGACTGAGTCACCCAGGTGCCCCAACATCTTACTTATCTGTCAAGATTCCATTCATAGGTCAACTCTCCTGGGCAGTCTTCTCTGTTTTCACAGCCAGAAGTGATAGCTTTCCCTCTGAACTTACAGAATATGTGCTTTTTGCCTCTTTTGTGCTTTGTCACTGTTTAGCTTATATTCAGATAATTCCTCCTTATACAGTAACAGCATTTTTTTATTTCCAAATATTGTCCTATATTATACTTCATGTGATCTTCTTAACAATCCTGTGACACCTGGAGGCTTTGCTATCCCTATTTTACAGAAGAAATAAGACTTAGAGTTATAAATGACAAGGCCCCACAGTTTGTGGTAAAGTCAGGAGTCAAACCCAGATTTGTTCTTCCAGTTCCAAGTCTTTATAACTCCTGCTTGTCAATACATAAAAAAAAAAAGTGGTTGAAATTTCCTACTGAAAGAGAAAGACAAGTTTTTTTTCTGAATGATAATGAGTTATTTGACTCAATTCATCTACCTGCCTCCTCCCTCTAAGTGATTTGGGTGTACACATATTGTAGGATAGTAGAAAGGATACATTTTAACCTGTGTTCTGCCACCTCCAATTTATATATTCTTGGCAAACCACTTTCCCCCTCTGGTCTTTACTTTCCTAATCTGTAAAATGGATCTGTAATCCTGGTTGGGAAACTGGGATTAAGAGGAAAATATATTCACTAAGCACACATGAAGTATTCAACAAACATCAGTCAATACCACTCTCTCTTTTTTTTTTTAATGTGTTCTTGACATTCCCTGGGGCCAGAGGGATTCATCATAGTTTTCCATCCACTTTGGCAGATGAATAGTGAGGAGATAAATAACCCCATCCCTTTTACCAAAATTAATCTGAATTCTGTCCCAGGGTAAATCAATGGAGTAGATTGTTTTCTGGCCTTTTCTAAGTGAGACAGGCTCAAAAATACCCCAAAGAGCCTATTTTGTTTTTCAAAAGCAGCTTCATGCAAATGATAAAGCTTTTGCTCATAGGTCTGACCAGAGTACACCCAGGCATAAGAACAAATCTTTTGGATTTATGCAAAAAAACAATTTGTGATGGAATCATTTTGTGCTAACTGGTTAACTTAACTCAGTCATGTGGAGAACACAGTGCTCAACAGATCAAAGGTTCCATACTGATTACACATGGACTGCTTGGCCATGTAGCATGCTATCTTCTTAATTCCATCTAGCCTTCTGATACTTTGTCATAGGACAGTTCCTGGCCATTTAACAGGAGACTGAATAACTTAATTCAAATTGGAATAAAAAATAGTAACAGATCAGGGCCAAATAGCATAGGAGTTTGTTTTTTTTTTTTTTAAGTATAGTATATATACACAGAAAATTATAAAAACAATGAATTTTTTTTATAAACATATATTTTTATCCCCAGGGGTAACAATGAATTTTTAAAGTGAACACACCCATGGAATTCCATCCAGGTCAAGAAACAGAATATTAACTTGTTCCCAAAAGTCGTCCTCAGGCCCCCTTCTAACCACTACTATCTCCTCCAGGGAAAATTGATTTTGCCAAAGGACAGATCAAGAACGGTCAAAACTTCTAGAAGGCCATCAGAATGGGAGGCAAGTCACACTGTGGTGGGTATGAAGTGAACATATTATTCTTCACTGTTAGACCAGTCTCTTTCTAGCCACAAGAGAACAAGTAAAATGGCAGCCTGGGAGAGTAGAATGAAAACTGGACACACTGGAAAATGGAAAAAAAAATAATGTCTACTTTGAAAGGGTATTGTGATAATTAAGTGAAATCATGCATTTCCTTTTTTAAAGATTGATTTACTTGAGAGACAGAGCAAGAATGAGTTGGGGTTGGGGGAGAGGAAGGGAATCTTTAAGTAGATTCCATGCTAAGCAGGGAGTCAGATGGGGGCCTTGACCCCACAGCTCATGAGATCATGACCTGAGCCAAAACCAAGAGCTGGACACTCAGCCACTGAGTCACCCAGGTGCCCCACATTTACATTTTATTATGTAAACTTAGTAGGTGCTCAGTGAATAGGGGCTACTGTTTTGCCATCATTATTATTGGTGAGTTTAGATGATGCAGCATAATCCTAAACTCAATGCACATGCACTCCTGAAGGGATTGGCTATAGTTACCTTTATTCACTACAAAAAGCATATTATGTGAGAAACCTATTTCTTTAGTTTATTTAAACCATATCAAGTGTTTTGATTGAGTAGAAGTAGTTGAATTCAGAAGTTGACACAGCACTGTAACAACTGGTTTGTATATTTTATTTAGCAAGGAATTATCCTTATTAATTGCCAAAACCAGTTTAAATTGTATTTCATTAACATTATTATTTGAGGAAAGTGTCTTCAGGGTGACACCTGTAAAAACAGCACAATGACCCTTCTTGGACACATGGGCTTATCTGACATCTTAGAGATTACCTCCCTTTATTTCAACAGGCCTCAGGTCTAACCCCTGAAAGTCCCTTTCACTAGAGCTATAAGCCACTTTAATTGCCATCCTAGCTTTAATCTATGTCAGTAGCAGTGGTTGTAAGAGGTGAAGCCTTGTGGCTGTCCTTACCGACAGACACAAGGCCAGTTTCTACAAACATCCCTAAGGACCAGGCTACAGATGCCCAAGAGTTAATTCTACCTGCTTATCAAATAACCAACATGTTTCTGAGCAATCAAGGCCCAATCTCAGCTCTGCCACTTGCAATTAGGACTGTGGGCAAACATTGAACAGAAACCAATGACAGTTCCCCGTAGGAAGGGCGGCAGGAGCGGGGTGGGGAAAATAGAATACAGAGGGTCCAAGGGCTGTGATGAATGAACTAAAAAAGAGTAGGGTATCATGTTCAGAATGTCCTTTTTATACCATTTTTCATGAGTTACTCAGATCTTGTTATGGTCATCTCTTTTTAGTCATATGTATTATGATGGGTTGAGAAATGGGTTATCTTTTCTGTTCTTCTAAAGAACACTTAGAAGCAGGTGGGGTAGTGATTGGTTTAAACCCATTTTTAAAGTTAATACCAATAATCTTGGCTTCCTTTTTCAATAAATGGTGCAGGGAAAACTGACTATCCACATGCCAAAGAATGAAGTTAGACCATTACCTAACACTGTACACAAAAATTAATTCAAAATGTATCAGTGTAAGACCTCAAACAATAGAACTCTTAGAAGAAAACACAGGACAAAAGCTTTGCAACATTAGATAATGCAATGATTTCTTGGCTATACTACCAAAGGCACAGGTAACTAGTCTAAATAATAGTCTAAATAGTCTAAAAGAGTCATGAAACTCTTTTATTTTTTTGAAGATTTTATTTACTTATTTGACAGAGAGAGAGAACACAAGTAGGCAGAGAGACAGGCAGAGAGATGGGGAAGCAGGCTCCCTGCTGAGCAGAGAGCCTGATGCAGGGCTCCATCCCAGGACCCTGAGATCATGACCTGAGCCGAAGGCAGAGGCTTAACCCACTGAGCCACCCAGGTGCCCCATGAAACTCTTTTAATTTTGTGCATCAAAAGACACTATCTGTAGAGTAAAAGAGCAACCCACAGAATGGGAGAGAATATTTGCAAGTCATATATATGATAAAAAATTAATATCTAGAGTACATAGAGAGCTCCTAAAACTCAACCACAAAAACCCAAACAACCTCATTCAACAATGGGCAAAAGATTAGAATAGACATTTCTCCAAAAAAAGATATACAAATAACTAGTAACATGAAAAGATGCTTAATTCATTAGAAAAATGCAGATCAAAAGTACAATGAGATACCACTTCATATCCATATATCCCTCATAGCCATAGTAGGATGGCTACTATCAAAAAAGCAGAAAACAATAAATGTTGGCACAGATGTGGAGGAATTGGAACCTTTTGTGCACTGTTGGTGGAACTATAACATGGTATAGCTGCTATGGAAAACAGTATGAAGGTTCCCAAAAATTAAAAAATGTAATTATCATATGACCCAGCAATCCTACTTCTGGGTATATACCCAAAATAACTTAAAACAGAGTCTTGAAAAGGCATTTGTATACCCCATTTCATAGCAGCATTATTTACAATAGCTAAAACAGGGAGGTAACACAAATGTCCATCAACCAATGAATGGATAAGTGAAATTTGGAACATACACAGAATGCAATTTTATTCAGCCTTTAAAAAGAAGAAAATTGCACAATATGCTACAAAAATGAACATGAAAGACATTATGCTAAGTGAAATAAAGCAGTCACAAAAGGACAAATACTATATGGTTCTACTTATATAAGGTACTTTGAATAGTCAAAATCATAAAGACAGAAAGAATAATGGTGGTTGTCAGGGACTGGGGAAAGGGAAGCCTGGAGAGTTAGTGTTTAATGGGGACAGACTTTCAGTTTTGCAAGATGAAAGGACTTACAGGGATGGCTAGTGGTAGTTGACTGCACAACACTGTGAATGTACTTAATGTTACTGGACTGTACACTTAAAAATAGTTGAGATGGTCAATTTTATGTTAGTTATATTTTACCACAATTTTTAAAAAAGAAAAACAAATAACCATGGCTTTCATGATCTCTTGCTCTAAACCTTCAACAAAAGCAATCAGTAATATCTGGTAGGAAGCTTCTTGCCCTCAGAAGAAAGATATGTTCTTTGCTTTCTGGCTTCCTTTTTACAATGCCCAGGCTTTCCCCCAGCCAATTTCATCTTGTCTTTGAGCCCATTCCACCTCAAGGCTCTTATTGGCACTAGCCCCTATCCTCTCCCTACTACCTATGGTCCTTACTCTTCAGGACCGGACACTCTGGGCTTTGCAGTAAGGCAGCTTGGAGGCTTCTTTATAAAGTCTGGTATCTCTGGCAAACCATACCTCTTTATAAGGACAAGATCCAGAATTACAATGAGATACTACCTCATATCCATCAGGAATATATGAGTGGCCAGACTATACTTCTATACCTTTGGGAAGCTTTCCCAGACCCATCCAAGAACTTGATCCTTCCCACCTTGTTGCCACCTTTTTCTGACCTGGAGTCTAGCACTGACTCCTTTGCATGGGGGAGGATTATTCATCTCTTGGTCTCACACTCTGTGACCCCCTTGAAGAGTAGGAACGTAATTTTATTGTTTGTCTCAGTAGCTTTAGCTTTTAACCCAGCGCCTGACACATAAAAAGCATTCATCCCTCAGATGGATGAATGAGTCTTCATGCTGATCACACACTACAAAAAAATTTAGTTGCCAGTTTCTTCTGTCCCAATTTTTCTCACAAAGTAACAATAAAGTAATAATAATTTCAACCTTTCCTGCATTCAACCTAAAGTAGATGCTTGTTTTAGCGACATATCTAAATTGTGTTTAGAAAAAAAAAAAAAAAAAAAACCTGGAAAACCGCAACCAACTAGCCCTTCTGTCAGACTCCCTCACTCTGCCCAGCCTTCCTTCCCTCTTTCCTTCCTGCTCCCCTCGTAGATATTCTCATGACCATCACACTCCTCGACTTGAGGTTTGACTATTTGACTGTATATTTTGGGGGCTTGAAGCATTACATCCAACTCTTGCTTCAACTGGGCATTCAAAGTTGACTTAAAACTAGTTCACAAACCACTTGTCCAGCCTCATATCACAGCACCCCCTTAAAATCTGAGTTATACTGGATTATCCCCCCTTCTATTACATCTATCATCAGTCTCATGCCATAATACTTTTGTTCAAGTGGGTCCCTCCTATAACTTCCTTTCCTATCCTTTTGGCTCCCTGCCATCCTATTCAGGTCCATAATAGCCTCTAACATCACCTCTACCATGCAATGAGCTGCTTCCCCTCTCCTCCTATAACACTTTGTATACCCTTCCTTGAATGCATGTATCCTTTGTATGTTGTAAGATGCACTATAATTTGTATACCCACCTGCTACCTACATTAGTCTCCATAATCTTCTGTCTTGACCATGCTGATATCTCTAGCACCTTCCCCAAGTGGGTACCCAATGAATGGTGGTTAAACCAAAGAGAGCTATAATTGGTCCTCTAAATGTCCTTTTAATATAGATTTTAGAAAACTTAAAATGCAAATAGGTTCAAAAAGATTATGATTTTAAAACAGGATTTCTCTTTTAACTTTATTGAAAATAACCTTATTTATCAAGAGAAAACAGCTCAATCATAATTAACTGGGAATTCTTTTGTAAGATTTTTCAAATTAGTAAAGATGTCATTAGCTGAATCACATAGCCCTCATTACTTAATCATATGTGACAATGATTCAACTGTCATTAAATAAGAATTAAAATATTTTTCTGATGATCTTGATTTTAACATGCATTTTAATATGTATTGATGACCCTCTAATGAGGACTATAGGCATCAGAGTTACCACAGATTAGAAATCATTTTTCCCTAATGCCAATTATTAAGGGTCAATTGACATTTTCATGTTGAGTTGTCATTTTCAGGTAGAGATGCGAGCTGAATAAGAAATACTTGATTCTGGACTGCAAGTTACAGAAACATGCCACTTTTGGAGGTTAAAAATTGTCTAGCTTTCTTTGGGACTAGCCATGGAAAGAAATAGCCATATATGGCTATGACTATGGCTTTGTTTGGGGGGAATTGCTTTCATTTTTTAGTAGTTAAACCAGATTTATCTTCAGAAATGAAATGTTTCTCTGAAGGATTTCTGAGGGAGGCACACTGATTGAAGCTTGAACATTTGGGCTGTTTGCCCTTCCTCATTGTGCTATCCTTCACTCACAACCTTCCTGTCAAACAAGTAACCAGGAGCCTCCTGATAGTGAGAAGTAAGAAGAGATGGAAAACCTCCCAAGAATAACTTTTCCCACAAGGTCTCTCATTCAGAAATTCCCCCACCCAATTTGGGGGGAAGCCTTTTTGAGGTCCCTGAGCTGTTTTCTATCCATTTAGGTCACTTAACACCTTATAAAGCCAAGTCACTTAGAGAGCATTAAAATTAATGTCCAAGAACATTCAATGTAAGTGAACATATCCGGGAGATTTAATCACTCTGTCTAATCAACCTAAAGGCTCTAAAAGCTAAACAAGCAGTCTATGCCAGGAGTTACACCAGAAAGGTCAATGGGTACCGACTTCCCTAACACCAGATCGCAGGCTTCAAAACAAGAGCCAGTCAAAAGTGACAGATTCCAGCCGTGATGATGTATGGAGACCTTCTTGGGTGACCTGAGGTGGCAACCCACAATGTAATGACTCATCAGTGAGGAAGAAACAGTGGAGAGGGATCAGGAAAACAGTAATCTGGTTATGACATGTAATGCATGCCTAGAAATGAGTGTCAATTTCACCCAGACAACCTTTTTAGCCTTGAAAAATTAGATCAACACAAATGGAGTTCTGAAAGTTCAAAAGGTTTGTTGGTTTTTTTGGGGGGGGGGGTGGAGAAGATCACTTCCTTAAAATCAAGCAATCACTCAGGAGGCATACAATGCTATTGCTTCCAAATGTCTCTCATTACCACTCTGAATATCTTTGTCTCAGATTTATGGCAGTTCGAGTTTCTTTTCCCCAAAATCTTTCTTTAGCCAAAGAAGCCCTTTTAATTTGTAACTTGGAAAAAAATAAATTCCCCACAGACCTTCATAGGCAGCTGCTACCTACTGTTGCAAATTCTACTTTCAGATGGGATTCCAGTTTTGCTCATTTTCACCTGAATCCTTTTGTTGTGTGTAGCAGAAGCACTCATTCTTATTTCCACTGCCTTCTGTATTTCCCTTGTTAAGACTTCTAGGTTCTGAATCAGAAATTCAAACTTCTGAAGGCAGATTAATAAAAATAAGAAGCGGGAACAGATTTCTGTTTTCAAGAACACACATAGCCACGCTGAAGTCACCGAGAGTGGGTATCAGAGACCAGAGTCTGCTTTGGCAGACAAATACATTTATTGCATCCACATCTTAGTTACTTGGATGAAACAGGCAAACTCACTAAGCAATTCACTTATTGCACCAAAACCCCAAGGCTTGTTTCATCTTAAAGTATGTCCATGTGCCTTCCAGATGCTGGCAACATGAGGCTGTAATCATGATATCTGTTGTATATGTGTATGGGTGGGTGCAGAGGGTAACAGGGGATGTCCCTCAGGAAATTTTTAACCAGAGTAGTTTTGTACATGGCAGTGAACGCTCTATAGATCGGAGTCTTTGTGTTGGTGGGAAGGTTTTAAAACACAGTTTTCAGAGGGAAGATGATAACAACAGAGTGATCCCAGACAATCCACTGTATAATTAGCTTCTTATTAAGTGATAGGTTATCTTGTCAACTTGAACGTGATTACAAGAGATTTAATACAAATCACACTATCCTCTTTCTGTACACATAACCCCAAATACACACACACACACACACACACACACACAAAGGATGTGTAGATTCCAGTTAGAGTAGGTCCTCCCTTCCCCCATGCTGCAGAATAAATTTGCTACCTATTTACCACAGGGATTGTTTTTAGTCACTTCAGCATAGATGAAAGCCACACACCCAAGGAGCCCACATGTAAAATTCTCCTTTGAGTCATATCTGATGTTATTCTCCATGTATTTAGTCTAACAAATGTAGATCCAAGCCAGTTTGAGGTGGCTCTGTTTTTTTTAATGTAACTTTTATTTATTTTCAGCATAACAGTATTCATTACTTTTGCAGCACACCCAGTGCTCCATGCAGTCCGTGCCCTCTCTAATACCCACCAC
>NC_081575.1:5099934-5104911 GCF_022355385.1 Mustela nigripes | reverse complement strand
CGGAATGGGAGAAGATATTTGCAAATGACAGTACAGACAAAAGGTTGATATCCAGGATCTATAAAGAACTCATCTTGAATTCTATCTTGTTTGGTATTAATACTGCTATCTATGTTTTCCTTCTGTGAACATTCACATGGAATATCTTTTCCATCCTTTCATGTATTTTACCTTCATGTGTCATTTTGTTTTAGGTGCATCTCTCGGAAATAGTATGTAATTGGATTTTTTTACACCCAGTCTGGGCATTTCTGTCTTTAATAAAGGGATTGATTTGCAATTATTATGGTTACTGATCCATGCTATCTTAATTTGTTTTCTATTTACATAAGAATTTGTTATTGTTTTTCTAGCTTTTCTGTCCAGCCTCTGTCGTCTCTCACATTTTCCTTAGTCTATGTGTTTTTCCTGTAGTGGTTGTCAAATTGTACATCCCTACTTCTATTTCTATAGCAAGAACCCTTAAATTCTGTCCACATATTTAATCTTATATTTGTAAAGTCAACATCTAGAGTTAACACTAACAATACTAATAGTAATAGCTGACATTTATGGAGTGCCAGACACTGTTCCAAGTGCTGTACAAGTACTAATTAATTTCAGCTTCACAGCACTTCAGCAAGATGGTTTTAATTATTTCCATTTTACAGATGAAGAAATCTGAGGCAAGGAGAGGTAAGTAAACTTTCCAAAGTCATACAGTGATCAAATAGGACTTGACCCAGCCAATTGATCCTGCAGCCCAGGTTCTAAACCACCACCATGATCCAGCCTCTCTGCAGTGACAGAATCAGGTCAATGGCCTTTGAACTCTAACAAGAACTTTAGTGTGTGTTCTCTAACTGCTATTGCCCTCCATTTTTAGATCATGTGGTATTTAATTTCTTACTGTTACCCTCCTTTTTCTTTCTAAAAATATTATTCATCAACTATTCTTTGGACTGAACTATAACTTCTACAGTTCACTTCCCTTTTGTGCATTTCATGTCATCTTTTGTTCTTATGTTTATTATTTCATTTTGCTGACTACAGCATCAAGACATTCAAAGGTTTAGAGGCACTGGGGGGCTCAGTTGGTTAAGCATCTGCCTTTGGCTTATGTCATGATCTCAGGGTCCTGGAACTCCCTGCTCAGCAGGGAGTCTGCTTGTCCCTGTCCCTCTGTCCCTCACCCCCCACTCTTGTTCTCTCTCTCTTGCTTTGTTCTCTCTCTTCCAAATAAATAAATGAAATCTTAAAAAAAAAAAAAGAAATTCAAAGGTATAAAAAAAAAAAAAGAAAGGAATTCAAAGGTGTGGATTATAAACTTTTGGGGCTCAAGTATGCCTGAAAATCACCTTATTTTACTTTTCTGCACAATACCTTGTTTAGCTAAGAATAGGATTCAAGGTTCAAAGTAATTCTCACTTTTACCATCTCATCCTATCCTCTTCTCACATCCGGTATTATTGATGAGAAGTCTGATGTGAATCTGATTCTGTTCTTTTGTATGTGATCTCTGACAGCTCTTAGGATTTTTTTTTTTTTTTTAATCTTTGGGGTCCTGAGATTTTACTATGATATCTAAAAATAAGTATATTTTTCATTCATTCTCTGTAGCATTTACATCTTTCAAATGTCATTTTTTTTTTTTTTTAGCTCTGGGACATTTTCTTCTATTATGGATTCTATCCCCTCTATCATCTGTTTCATCTTTTTTTCCTAGAACTTTTTTTGGAAATAATTCTCCAGCTACTTGCCATGAGAGGTATCCTGGAGACTCTCCAGCTACTTGCTTCTATTGTTTGTGAGTTTGAAGTGATCTCTTGTGTGTATGTTGGCCTTAGTTTCAGTCTGATCTGTTTTCTATCTTCCAGAGATTCCTTAACGTTTCTGGCCTCCGGATGGCAATCTTTCTTGTTATCAGCACTGCTTTACATTTATTGCTTTCCTGTAAAACATATTTTTATGTATTTTCTAATGATGTTAGACAGAGGGGTTGAAGATATATGTTCTTAATCTGCTATTTTGATCCAAGTCTCTACATTTATTTTTGTCTTATTTTACAGTATATGATTTATGTTGCCTCACAAACTTTGGAGAACTAGGCAGGTTAAAAATAACAAATACATAAACATAAATAAACATTATAGAAGTTATTGAGATGTCACCTGTTCCTTTTCATACAAGTATTTACCACAAACCCCTGCATCTCTGAAAGCTATCAGTCATATGTTATTTTGCAGACAGTTTTGGGGGCTTGTGCCCTAAACCATTAGGGGTCTGGGGCAGAAATATGATGATTCCTCCATGGTGAAAGATTATTTCAGGTCCCTCAGGCCCACAAGTGGGAAGAAGAGGTAGACTATAAGACTCACTCATCAAGGGACTATATCTGTTTCATTGCTCTATTACTTGTGCCTAAGCCATATTTGTTGTTCAATAACTGAATGGAAAAAAAGAACTTGTTGTCCAGCGAGAAGGTGTCAGTTATGCAGTCATACTTGGATTTTCCTGCTCCTATATGAATGCCAGAATGAGATTTTGACCCATGGCCCCCTGTGGATACAATCTCAAAGGCAGACATATGTAAATTCTTTCAGCAGTAATCCAGAATCCTTCCTCTATCCATTAACAACAACAAAAAAAATAAGAGCTAATATTCACTTGGTGCTTATTCCATGTCACTCTTCTAGGTGCTTTATATGTGTAATCTCATTTTATCTTTATAACAAACCACTGATAGACACTTTAGTTATCTCCAGTTTACAGATGAGCACACTGAAGCTCAGGGGCATTAAGTTGACTGTGGTCACATAATTGTGGTAGTAGAGCCAGGATTTTTCCGGAGGCAATTGGATTCTGAAGGGGAGCAGAATGTACCAACCCAAAATATGCCTCTTTGGCATACTGATTATTTTGAGCTGGTTATTTCTTTTTTATAAACAGTAGATGTGGAAGGGGGGTGGGGTTATGGACACTGGGGAAGGTACGTGCTTTGGTGAGTGCTGTGAAGTGTGTAAACCTGGCGGTTCACAGACCTGTACCCCTGGGGATAAAAATATATGTTTATAAAAAAATAAAAAATTTAAACAGTAGATGTCGTGAGGTTTTGAAAACCAGGTGTAAGTTACCTTTTTATAAGAGACATTTACATTTACAAGAGAAATCACCATTTGTAAGGGTGTCTTCCTCCCTGTACTGGGAATGTGGGGGCAGTGGACTCCAAATCACTAGAAACTGTTACCAGTGGAGAAGAGGGTGACTTAAATCCAAATAACAACCTCTCCCTTATTACCATTTTCTGGTCACCTTTCATAATTGACTCTGCATCCCCCAAAATCTTCTTGTGTCTTTAGCTGAGGATGGTATTTAAGGTGGTGGTTTTGGCTATATTGGAGAGTGACACACTTTTCTTGCATCTCTCCCATGTTTCATCCTAAGATGAATCCTAAGATATCTATTCCTAAGATGAAACAGGAGGTAAACATGTTATTAAACATTTGTTTGATTTCCTTCTGTTAATCTGTCTCATATCAATTTAATTCTCATACCAGCCAAAAGAATATTGAAAAATAAAGAAAAAATTTTCCTCCCCAACAATTCTGCCTGCTAAACTGCTATGACATATTGCCTCTATGCTAGACCTTTTTTGCTGGTCTTTCCCCATTTTATTTTTAAAAATGTCTTGAAGCCTTTGTCCAGATCACTTCACCTGATTCCAGAGTCTCTTGGGACATGGCTTTAGAGGTTCAACCTGGTCTTTTATTAGCCACTTCCATAAAGTCAAGACACTGAGTCAGATCTGAGTCAGTGCACTCTGGCCCAATGCAGTGTTCCCTCAACCAAAGATGTCTTGCATGAAATATTATGTAAATCTGGTTGTAAATTCTCCTTATAAAAATCTGGAATGGATAGAAACAATTTCTGATGTTAATATTATTAGTAAGGAAATAGTCATTTAATCAATGTTGTATTGTTCTCTAGAACTTATGATACCTATACCTATTAATTTATGGATCACACATTTGTGCATAGACTATATTTTAACTCCATCACACACCTCATAAAATGAGCAGGACCAATGCACAAATGATGTAACAGTCTCTCTCCTCCCAAAGGAGACTTTTCTTTCCTGCCTGACAGACCCAGTGCCTTAAACCCAAAAGCCCATCTCTTATGCATTCATTTTTGGCTGTGTCATTTTTCAGAGCTGCACTCATAAGTTTTAACCATATTTATAAGAAGTGAGGTATTATATTAAACCAGTGGATTAATGTAGAATTTGAATTTAAACATTCCATTTTTGGCTCCGTTTTGCCATGTTTCAGCGAAGTATACATATATCTGTGGAATGCGATTTAGATTTTTCTTTGCTGCTTGCTGGTTTTCTGCTAGTTTATTTTTTCTGTTAGTTTATTTTTCCTTTACCTTTTGTAAGTTGCCTTCTTCTGGACATTTTTAACTCTTGAGAACTGCAGTAATATCTTGAAAGAAGTTGCTGTGGCTGATATTGAAGAGATTACTGCCTATGTTCTCCTCTAGGATTCTGATGGATTCCTGTCTCACGTTGAGGTCTTTTATCCATTTTGAGTTTATCTTTGTGTACGGGGTAAGAGAATGGTCGAGTTTCACTCTTCTACATATAGCTGCCCAGTTTTCCCAGCACCATTTATTGAAGAGACTCTCTTTTTTCCACCGTATATTTTTTCTTGCTTTGTCGAAGATTATTTGACCATAGAGTTGAGGGTCCATATCTGGGCTCTCTACTCTGTTCCACTGGTCTATGTGTCTGTTTTTATGCCAGTACCATGCTGTCTTGGTGATCACAGCTTTGTAGTAAAGCTTGAAATCAGGTAACGTGATACCCCCAGTTTTATTTTTGTTTTTCAACATTTCCTTAGCGATTTGGGGTCTCTTCTGATTCCATACAAATTTTTGGATTATTTGATCCAGCTCTTTGAAGAATCCCGGTGGAATTTTGATCAGAATGGCATT
>NC_081575.1:5091155-5099834 GCF_022355385.1 Mustela nigripes | reverse complement strand
AATAGAGTTGAGGGTCCATATCTGGGCTCTCTACTCTGTTCCACTGGTCTATGTGTCTGTTTTTATGCCAGTACCATGCTGTCTTGGTGATCACAGCTTTGTAGTAAAGCTTGAAATCAGGTAACGTGATACCCCCAGTTTTATTTTTGTTTTTCAACATTTCCTTAGCGATTTGGGGTCTCTTCTGATTCCATACAAATTTTTGGATTATTTGATCCAGCTCTTTGAAGAATCCCGGTGGAATTTTGATCAGAATGGCATTAAAAGTATAGATTGCTCTAGGCAGTATAGACATTTTAACAATGTTTATTCTTCCGATCCAAGAGCATGGAATGGCCTTCCATCTTTTTGTGTCTTCTTCAATTTCTTTCATGAGTGTTCTGTAGTTCCTCGAGTACAGATCCTTTACCTCTTTGGTTAGGTTTATTCCCAGGTATCTAATTGTTCTTGGTGCTATGAGAAACAATAAAAGTGACAAAATAGACATTTTGTATTGAGTTTCTTACACATTTAGCAACATAGTTTGGAAATATATGATTTAAAAATTATTATAAATGGAAAGATAAACTGAAAATTCATAGTCCACAACTCCTGTTGGGAGACCTGAACTTAACCATCTGAAATCAATAGATTGAATGGAAAAAAATATAATTAACCCTCTATGAAGCCACAAAGAAAATCTCAACAAATTCTCAAAAACAGAGATCACACAGGTCATATTCTTTAACTTCATTCAATAGGATTTGAAATAGACCACAAAAAGGTGAACAAAAATATTTTAATATTTTCCTAATTAATCATTGGGTTAAAGTAAAAACTCATGACCAAAATTTCTAAGCTGTTTAGAAATAACCAACCATGAGAACACTCTCAACCAAAACCTGTGAGATGTATCCAGTGTAGAATTCATAGGAAGATGTCATGTCATATACTAGAAAACATGAAATATTCAGAACAAATGGCCTAATTTTTACACAAGATGATAAAGAAAGCACAGCAATCTCAAAAAAAGTGATAAAAGTAATTACTAAAGCACACATTAATAAAACATAAAAATTAGGCTTGATCAATAAAATTAAAAGAAATAAATAACAGAGACCAATCTTTTAAACTGTGCCAAGAGAGGAAACACACCTAAAGAAATCAGATATAAGAAAGGGGATATAACTAGTTACTGAGAACAGTTTATGAGAGAATATACCTTACAAGAGAATATACAAGCATATCCCAATAATTTTGAAAAGCAAGAAAGTTTTTATGTAATACAAATAGTTTCATAGCATATGATGGCATGGAGAGTTTACTTTCATGTTCCACAAGGTTATACTACATTGAGTTCCACAAACGACAGGTTAAGCACCAAAGGAAAAACTATAGGCAATCTTATCTTGGAAAATAGATCCCAAATCCTAAGTAATATGTTAGCAATTGACTGGAGCAGCAGATCAAATAGGCTGTAGCAAAGACTGTCAGTTGTCTACTCATTATCCATTCTCTTCTTCCTTTGTAACAGTAGTTTAATTTTATTTGGTGGGGAATGAGCCCAGCTGAAAACAAGCAAATGAAGAAGCAATTACTGCCTACATTTCCCAATATCACCTACAGATTTATGGGATGATATAATTCAGCACTGGCAAAGACAATGTTAGTGAAATTTCTCAGTAGGGATTCCATGAGAACCCTTACAGTGGGGACAGGCAGCTGGCCTGATTCTCTCATCCTTTCCCTCCTCTGTGCTGTCTATTCTGCAGAGCCACTCTCAGCCCTGTCCCACTCAACCCACTCTGCTCTGTGGCTTGGCAAGCGGCTGACCTGGATGGACCCAACAGCAAGTATCTTCACCCTTTAGATTCTAGCTACATTTGGCCAATGAGAGGCACCAGCAGGAGGTGGAGCCTGGAAGAGCAGAGAAATCAGTCTATTTCTCCTCTGGGCTCCCTCCCTGTCAGGCCATACATTGACAGTGGCTGCTTCCCTCTACTGCTGCAGCTCTCTCTGTATTCCTGCAACCATTTCCTCTCCCTCTTGCCTTCAAAATCACAATTCGTAAGGGCTTTCTGCTATTGCTAATCCCTGGGTTCTTTACCATTCCTTGTTTATTTCCCTTCACCCTGCCCACACTGTTGTGAAGAGTCCATCATTAAATGCACTCCATTACTCCAGGTCTTGCCAGGACCCTGCCTGATGCACTTGTCATGTCTCCTGCCTGGAGCACAGATGTGTTATTTGGAGTACCCACAACCATCTCAGATAATGAGGCAAAGTGAAGAATGGAACTGCATGTGAAGGATGGGGAGGCCAAAGAAAGTAGTCTGGCTTCTTGATAACTGGGTACAGTCTCCAGATCAGCTCTGGACTACCCTGACATGAGAGAATCAACTGCTAACTAATTTAAGCCACTCTTCCATTTATCATTAGCAGCCAAAAGTAGCTCCTAATTGATACATAGGATTGAGCCAGAGAAAAAAAACTTAAACATCAAGAAAGGTGTTGATAGGAACGTCTGGGTGGCTTAGTCGGTTAGACGTCTGACTCTTGATTTCGGCTCAGGTCATGATATCAGGGCTGTGAGACTGAGCCCTACATCAGTCTCGGAGCTCAGCAGGGATCCTGCTTGAGATTCTCTCTTTCTCTCTCCCTTCACCCCTCCCCCACCATGCCTTCTCTTTCTCAAATAATTAATAAATACATCTTGAAAAAAAGAAATAGAGGCACCTGGTGGCTCAGTCACTAAGCCTCTGCTTTCTACTCAGGTCATGGTCCCAGGGTCCTGGGATGGAGGCCTGCATCAGGCTGCCCACTTGGCAGGAAGCCTGCTTCACCCTCTCCCACTCTCCCTGCTTGTGTTCCCATTGTGTGTTTCTCTCTGTGTCAAATAAATAAAATCTTAAAAAAAAGAAATGCATTGATAGAATCTACTACATTAACATATTAAAGGAAATGAACACCAGGGTTATCTCAATAGGTGGTAAAATAGTGCTGATAAAATTTGATACCCTTTTTTGACAAAAAATAATTATAGGTATCTTCTTTACTTTATAAAATATGCCCCTCATAAAACTATAACATAAACAATAAGGTATCAGGAGTATGAGAGGCGGAATTCCAAGATGGCTCCTGAAGTACACTAGGAATACCTACTAATGGAATAAGGTGAGTTAAAAAAATAAAGATATGTAAATACTGGTAAGAAAAAGACAAAAGTATAATATTTTGAAGATAATATGTTATCTCTACATAAAACCCTTAACTAAAAAAATACTAAAAAGGTAAGGGTATTCATTAAAGTGGCCAGATAAAATGTTAGTAAACAAAACACTGAACTTTCTTTTCTATTGACTGTGATGATTTAGAATGTGTAAATGATAAGAAGATTCTTTCTACAATAGCAAATAACAATTCTCCAACAAAATAATTAAGCAAAATAATAATAAAAACAAAATAGAAAATGTCCAGGAATAAACCCAAATACCTATATGTAGAAAGTTACACAAAAATAACCAAAGAGAGGGCACCTGGGTGGCTCAGTGGGTTAAGCCTCTGTCCTTGGTTCAAGTCATGATCTCAGGGACCTGGAATGGAGGCCTGCATCGGGCTTTCTGCTTAGCTAGGAGTCTGCTTCCCCCCACTCCCGCCTGCCTCTCTGCCTACTTGTGATCTCTGTCTGTCAAATAAATAAATAAAATCTTTAAAAAAATACTAAAGAGTGATGTGTCATAATCCTTTTCCTAGAACAGAAAAATTACTGTTGTAAAGGTGTGAGTTTTCCTCAAATTAACTTATATATTTAATGTAGTTGACATCAAAATACCAGTACGATTTTTAATGTAACATGATTATGTTGTTCCCAAGTGTATACACACACACACACACATATGTATGTGTATATATATATATATATATATATATATATATATATATATATATTTTTCCATCCATCCATCCATATATCTATTTCTATACCCATATTTCATGGTCTTAATATATTAATCACAATTACATATATAATATGGCATATATACATATATTTAAGCATATACATAACATATATATATGCACATAAACATATAGACATAAAAATACACACATGCATATATGTGTATGTATATAATATATATATGGAAAATAGACTGTTACAGGCAGCAAAAATAGAAGCAAATTCTCAGAAAACCTTCGCAATAATACAAGTGAAAGACGATGGAAGTTGTGCTGGGGTGTAGCCCTAAAGACAGGGATAAGTGCTAAGTTTCTGGATATATTATGCTGGTAGATAATGAATCTTAGAACACTACATCAAAAACTAATGGTGTACTGTATGGTGACTAATATAACATAATAAAAAATAATAATAATAAAAATCATGCTGGTAGAGCCCATTGGATTTGTTAATGGACTAGATGTAGGAAAGAGAAAGGAGTCAGAGAGGACTCCAAAATTTCTGACTAGAGCAACTGGAAGAATGGAATTGACATTTATTATATATTATTATAAGAATGATTGCAAGTAATTTAAGGACTGAGATTGACCTTGGATAGGATAATATAGAGGTCATGTGTGAGCTTGAAAAGAACATCTTCAGTGGAAGAGTAAGGCCAAAGCCTGCCTGAAGGCTACCTGAAGGAAGAGTAGATAAAACTCTTTTGAGTTTTGCCATAAAGGGAAACAGAGAAAGGAGACAGAAGTTTGACAGACACGTAAGGTCAAGGAGGATGTCTTAGGCTGATAAGACTGCTATAACAGAATGTCAGAGATTGGGGACTTTATAAATAACAGACACTGATTTCTCACAACTCTGGAGTCTGGAAGTCCTAGACGAGGGTGCCAGCCTGGTTGGATGTCAGATGACTGCTGACATCTGGTTGTATCCTCACACAGGGTGGAAGGGGCTAGGGAGTTCTATGGAATTTTATTTGAAAGAGCACTAATCTCATTCCTGAGGGCTCCACCCTCAGGACATAATCACCATCCAAATCCCCACCTACAAATACCATCACCCTTGGGAGTTAGAATTTTAACATATTAATTTTAGAGAAACATAAACATTCAGATCACAGCAGAGTCATGGCTTTATGACATGGCTTTATGACATGGCTTTACGATGGGCTGTGTTCACATGTTGAACATATCAGGTATTTTTGTTGATGCAAATGAGCTGATTGAAAGCAAAAAAGCGATGGTGTAATTCTCTCTAGTTTAAGTTTTGGGCCTTCTCTGGAGGTCTGTGTATGGATACAAGAACTTATGGTTTCCATTCTCTGCAATTCTGTCACAGGAAACAAGCCTGGCCCTCTAATGCTTAGACTCAATGCTCTTCCATTTGTGCTAGAGGGCTTACTCTCAAAGCTTGAAGGCAATCATGTGGTGCCTGTCTTGGGACTCGGCTTGGTGGAGGAGGTAATGGGGGCAGCCTCAGGGCTCCTGTACAAAATGGACTGCACTGCTTCCTTTCCAAACTCTCACCTGGACCTTTCTGCCTAGAAACCTGGTACCTCCTTTCCTTCCATATTAGGGTAAAACCAGCTAGACTCTCAGAAGTCAAGATTTATGGCACGGATTGTGATGGTGGTTTCCTGGATGGATACTTACCTCTTAGCTCACCAACTTGTACACATTAACTATATACAGCTTTTTATATGTCAGTCATACCTCAATAAAGTAGCTAAAAAAAGAGAAAAAAATCAATTAAGTTCTTTCTTTTTTTTCTAATTCAACTGGCGACATTCCTTTCCTGAGGCTGTGAAGGCCAAAGTCTACCTTGAGTAGGGAGGGATAATGTGGCAAATAAAAGGATAGTAGAGACTGAAAATCCGTGAGATATTGTTATTTCATGTGTCATCCCACCACATCCAATGATATGTCATCAGTTGCCTTTTTCCACAAGTGAAAATAATGAGCAACTGATGGGAAAGAGTCCAACTCTTAGAGATCAAGATGCTAGAACCAATTTGTTTTTAAGAAATTCCTCTATCTCAGCCTTCTTATAAAACATCATTACAGCTTAAGCCTGAATGGGGGCAATTCAGACTCTTCTAGTTAAAGAACCTATTGCTGAGATGCAACACTTGAGCAACTCTCTGAAAGTCAGAATGGTTGCTGACATTGTTTCAGTGTCTCGAGGAGATCTCAGCCTTGGTTGCAAAAGCACGTGTAGCATCTTGCCCCTTGATAGCCAGCATATTTTGTTGTAAAAAAGTGATCTTGGATTCACTGCTTGACTCTTCTTGCAGCAGCCAGAAAATAAGTAAAATCAGAGGCTATATTTTGATCATATTCATGATTTTCACCATTCCTTTCAAAACTGAGACCTGATCAGGAGACAAGTTGTTGACCATCAGTTGTTTTCTATGAACAAATCTGCTTGGAGTATTCAGGCACAACCTCTAATTCTTTGTTTTATAATACCCTTCCTTGCTGTGCACATTATGGATTCTCTATCAGTACTAATCCAGACACACTGTTCTTCCCTGTTAAAATCATCATTCACGGGGCGCCGGGGTGGTTCAGTGGATTAGGCCAGTGCCTTCAGCTCAGGTTGTGGTCTCAGGGTCCTGGGATCGAGCCCCACATCTGCCTCAACATCCATGCTGAGCAAGAGCCTGCTTCCCTCTCTCTCTCTGCCTGACTCTGCCTACTTGTGATCTCTCTTTCTCTGTCAAATAAATGAATGGAATCTTAAAAAAAAAAATCATCACTCACAAAATAATCAATAACTAAATGAAGAAAATAAACTGTTTTCTTGTACTCCAGGTTTTCAGTGATAAACAGAGCAATAATAAAAAGTAGTTGAATGTAACAATCATATGTGCCCTACACATACGCCAAGAGCTGATTTATACTCTATATGTCAGTGGTTTTATTTAACTATAATGCAAGATATCTGCTTTCATGCACACATGATAGTATTTGCTCTTCCTTTTGTTTGTCATTAATGTTTTGTAACATCCAACAGTTTCATTTAACACCTTTATAGTCTTTCTCTCTGAACAGAGTATTTGTCATAAATTTGCAGCTGCTATCACAACCTTCTTGGCAATCAATTAGCTTAACTTGGCTATGAATTCTGAATATATGTTTAGCTGTGTGAAATAGAGACCAAAATTAACAGAGGCTTCAAAAAACTAAAAGTTGATTTCTACCTCGTGTCAGTCTGGAGTCAGAAGCTTCAGAATTGGCACAGAGGCTCCACCCCAGGAAGTCATCTAGACATCTAGGCTCCTTGTAGCTTTTTCCCACACCTTCTCTCAACTGTTGCCCTCACCTGTATGGTCCAAGATTGCTCACTGCCGCATCCACATTCCAGGTGGCAGATGGAGGAAGAAGTGGGGAAGGCACATACTCTTTCCCTTTAAGGACACACTCAAGAAGTTGTACGTGTCACTTGTCCTCACATCCCATTGGCTAAAATTTAGTCACACGACCACCCATAGGGTAGCTGCAAAAAAAATGAGCCATCTCCTATGTATTCTGAATGTGCATGTGCCCAACTAAAGTCAGAGTTTCTTTTTTATGCAAAAAGGGGTACATGGATATGGGTGACATCTAGCAGCCTCTGTCACTTCCTGATTTTTGCTACAAGGAGAAATCCTTGAATAAAGAACCTATGCTTTGGCTTATTCTTTGCTTTTAGTGAAAAAAAATTAATTTATTCCCAGAAATCCTTATTATACATTGCATTGGAAATAATGCATGTGTTTTGTTAGAAAAGGACATCAGGAGTGTGATGCCTGTATACAACCTTCTGACAAAGTTTTATTTTTTTTACACAGTCATCAGCATATCTCCTAGCTACATTTTTCTCCTTTTTTTTTTTTTTTTGCTGCTTATGCGAAATCATTGCAAGCACACATTCAGTTGTCCTAGACTACACAGTCTGTAGTCATACTTGAGTTCTGCTCTCTAAGTTTACAGCATTATTTGGAACTATATTTATGTTACCATTTTCTTGAGTTCTTTTATACCTCATTAAACCATTGTGAGTCATGGATATATTGTTTTGAATTGCAGATATAATCAAGCACAATAAACAATAGGAGCAATAAAAATATAATACCCATAAACAATAACAACATATGACATAAAAATGTAAGTGAAGAACCATCTGGTAACTGAATTTTTAGGTAAGACAAGCTGATAAATTCCATCCTTGAAGACCTTACTACTTATTAGAAATGTTAAGGAATTTCTGTGACAGTCATAACTGATCTTACCCTTCAGACCTATGGAATCTACATGAATGAATTAACTTCATTGGCTTTTTACCTAAAACTACAGAATGCTATTGGAATCACTTGATAGATTATCATGGATCCATTAGTGGTCTGAGGTCTGCACTTTGAGAAACAACATCTCCTTATTTAAGTTGGCCCTAGTGTGGTTTGTATATTTATTTGTAGGGCTCAACCAATCAGTTTCAGTATGGTGTTAGAACTCTTCTAACATCTCTTCGGGGTGGTGGTGCAGGTGTAACAGGAGGCAAGAAACAATGGAGGCAGAAAATCAATACTATTTAATTCCTATTTAAATAAATCCCATTAGCAGATATTTTAGTATCTCTGAAAATTAGTTTGAGCTGGTCAGTGGTATAGTGGATTACAAAGTCATCTTTGCTACCCAGTTACCACTTTTCTCTACTTTTAGAAAGTTTTGGAAAGATGATATATATATATATATATATATATA
>NC_081575.1:5075633-5091055 GCF_022355385.1 Mustela nigripes | reverse complement strand
TATATATATATATATATATATATATATATATATATATATAATTTAGATTCCAGTGGCCCCCTAGATTTTTTAAATCTCTAGCAGCACTAACATACTGGCATTCCAAGACCAAAGTTCTTATGAAAAATGGACATCAATATAACTGTCAACCTACTGTTTTTCCCTTGTGGATTTAGGGAATTTATTAGAGTAGCATATAATCTGCTAAAGGAAGGCTATCTCCCTGGTGTATGTTAAAGCTAAGGAAAGTATGGCTATTGGATGACTTCCCTCTGGGACCTACAGAGGTGGCCAAGCCGCTTTGCCCAGCTTCATTCTCTTGACCTTCACTGAGACAGAGCTCCAGTGCCTTTGAGCCAGTTAGTGCCTTTGGGAAGTTTCACCAAACTTTTGGAGGTGAGGAAGGTGATCCAAAACCACAGCATTACATACCTGTAAGAAATCTAAAAGATTTTGAGGCAGTAGAATAAGATTGATATTGACTTTAACTCATTTAACTCAGTGGAGTGTTTTTTCTGATTGAATTTGAATTGTAAAAATTTATAAATCAAAGACATTTGCTCACTTCAGAAAACTTTTCATATCCCTCCTTGAAACTGTAAAGTATAAGGGGTACAAGAGTTCTTAGATGGACATATAATCACATTTTCTTTCTACTCTACTCTGTGTGGTACTTGATTATAATACAGCACTGGTGCTATGTAAGTTCTAAGTGCTCACCATCTGTATTAGTTAGCCATTACCACAATAATGGTACATAATAAACCCTCCTCCCAAAATTCAGTACAATGTCATAGTAGGCAGTTGGTTTGCATTCATGCATCTGAGAATTAGCTGGGGTATATGTGGTCTAGGTTGGGCTCAGCTGGGCTTGGCTCTAAGCTGTGGGTTGGATGAAGTTCTGCTTTACAGGTCTCTTATTCTCCTTAGACCAGGAGCTACATGGGCATGTTCTTATGGCAAAATGTAGGAGTGCAGGAGAATAACCAAACCTCGAGCTCTGTTTGCATCACATGTACTGATATCATATTGAGTAAGACCAAAGTCAAGGGTCAGGAAAATGTACCGCACTCACCACAAGACTATGATGAAGATGTGGATGTATTACAGAATTACAGAGGATAAAGAACTGGGTGCAACATATTAGTTTACCACACTACCCCTAGGTTCTTCAACTATTCATCACACAACATAGTTCTGAGACCCCTCCCCATCATGAGAACTCTCCTCTGAGAATGATCTTTTTTCTCCTTATGCCTCTGATGATGTCCTGGGCCTATGGCTATATAATACTCCAGGTAAGGTTGATAGTCAGCAGATACATACCAGTTGGCATCTCTTTATATTTGACATGGTGTCTATCAGGCCTGGTTCCATGTATTATCTGATCTATACACAGTAGACCAGACTCCTCATCAATTTCTGAAAATTCTACTTTATGTCACATGCGATTCCATTAACTTTTTGGTATGGACACTTTGCTAACATGTTTTAGTCATAATACTCTTCAATTAACCATCTCAATTATGAAGTTCCCATTTCCATTATCGTGTTGCAGTCAGTTAATGGTTCCTTTAGGAAGAACACATCTGATAGAATATTTTGTAGGATTCATTGAAGTATTATGATTTTAAATAAATCAATCAGAATATAGGTGAGTAAATGAGTGAGAGAATGAGTGAGTGAGTGAGTGAGTGAAATCCCCAAATGAAAATGTTCTCTTTTATAGTGGAAGTCATTAACTTATTTGAAACATTTGTGAACACTGTATTAAACATTACCTTATGAGTCTACAGAACATGTCATAATAGTATAAAACCCACAGACATTGACAGTAGATTTAGATGTAGGTCCTTAATGAATGCAACTCTGCTTATGGAGAAAGAATTTTCAAGGTCCTTCTCCTTGGCACTTTAATTAGCATATTTTTAGAGATTATGGAGGAAAATTAAGAAGTAAGATTAGCCCTGTTAATATTAACACCACACAGTTTTTTGGGTTGTTGTTTTTTTTTTTTTTTTTTTAGAGTTACAGAAAAGTAGACAAGTAACCTCCAAATCCCAAAATAGGAAGTAGTTCCCAGTGATCAGTGCCATGATGAATGATCTCAAGATGTCTTAGCAAGATTTCTGGACTATATGCTCTCGCACAACACTGCTATTCCCCTGTCAGAGGTGGAGTGTATTCATCTTCTCTTTGAACCTACTCGGGCTTTTGTAAATGACTTCACAATGTAGCAGAAGTAACCCTGTGAGGCTAGGTCAAAAAAGACAATAAAACTTCCACCTGCCCATTCCATTCTTCTCTTAGGATGCTTGAATTTGGAACCCAGGCACCATCATGTGAGAAAGCTGAGGCTACATGGAAAGGCTACTTGTAGGTAACTACAAGGCATATGAGAGAGTCATTCCCCAATTTTCAAGACAATCAGTTGAGGTCAAGTAGAAGAGCCCTATTCAAGTTTCATATTCATAAGCACAAAAGTGTGTTAAGCCATTATCCTGAGATATTTTTCATGCAGCAGTAGATAACAGGAATAGAGGAGGAGTTACGGAAGTAGCTTGAGGGTTTGTGAAGAGAAGGGAGAGTGGAGATGGGAGGTAATAGAGGATCTTTTGAGAGGAATAGAGGGGAAGTCATGAGTTTGGTCTGAGGTCTGTTGTGTTTGAACTGCCTGAGAAGAGCATCCAAGTAGAGATATTCAGTAAGTATTTGGAGACAACGAGTCAGAAAGTTAGAGAATCATCTTTCTGAACAGATATTGTCCTGGAAAGCAAGAAACCTCAGTTCTTTTCTGACTCAGTTCCTAAAACTTGCTCTGGGTGATCCAAGGCAAGAGGCAAGCTTCCTTTCCTCTCTCAGAATCAATATCCTTTATGTACAGAGAGAAGCAGAATTGTAAGGTCCTTTTCTGCCCTAACATCATGCACCATAACCATAGTTTTTCTCAGCTGTGTACATATTTCTCATACCAGCGCAGAAAGATAATGCAGCTGAAATGGTGGTCTTCAACAAGTTTAGCCTTTAGTGACGAGAGTTCGAAAATCCAACTTAACTTGGATTCCTCAAAGTCACATCTCCAATGACCACATGTATGCTCCTTTTAACATATTAATACATGGAATATATATATATATTTATATGTAAATTATTCTGATAAAATTTAAAAAAACCGTGTCATTACAATTTATAAGTTCTGACTATAAAAATATATACTGCAGGGAAAAAAGAGGCTCTTATATATTCATAGAATATAGTTTAGCCTGAGAAAATCAACCTTTGGGATTTCCTGTGGTATGGTGTCTTAACTCTGTAACAAACAGGAATGATGTGCTTCTTTCATTTTTCTAAACAGTCCTAACCTAGACAGGTTGGAGCATGTTATAACCATTACACTCAAACTGATAACACTAAATAGTTTCCAAAGTTGGCTTCCTGCCTTTAGCCATAGAGAAATTTCCAATATCATGAGTTCAATGTGATTCTTAACCTATTGGGAGTTTGGGGGCAAGTCAGGGATATTCTGTCCAGAAAAATAAAAATATGTATCTTGACACAATTATTTGAGCAGCCTTGAGTAGTACAGGAGTGTTCTGTGAAGAAAATGCTCTTAATTTGTGGAGACTATTAGCCTGGTGGCCTGAGCTCTGGCTTCAGTGTGAACTACTCACAACTACTCAAATAATTGTGTATTCTCTTTACCAGTAGATTAACTTAATAAACACTTACTGTGTGATCATGGAGAGGTTTCTTGAATTTCTTTCCGTGCTCTCTCATTTATTTCATTATAATCTTTTTAAAAGTCTACTTTACTTTTAGAGCAGTTTTAGGTTTGCAGCAAAATCAAGTGAAAGGCATGGAGTTCTTATCAACTCCCTACCCCTGTACACTCACAACCCTTCCTGACCCCCCACCACTATCAAAATCCCAGGCCACAGGGGTACATCTAGAAAATTAGGCACATTTTTGTGAATCAGAATGGGCCACCTTTGGGGTCAACTGGCCCTCTGAGGGGCCCTAAGACCTACCCACTGTCCAGTTCATTTATAAAATTATGGTCAGGACTCCCAGGAAACCTGAACAATTCCCATATATTTTTTCTTGGCTTCAGATAGCCCAAACTCTGCCCCCCCCCCACAGGTCTGATTCTGTGCTAATAGTAAAGACCAAAGTAGGATATTTGTAACCCAAGTAAAAGAGCCCAAAGTCTGTAAGGAAGCAAAGCCTATCAGGGAGGCCCTGGCCAGGGGACATCAGGAGCAGCAACACAAATGATCTCTGGACAAGGATGAACCCATCGGAAAGTGTGGGGACCACAGTCCTCTGACCCAGGGCCTAAAGCTGAGCTGCAGGAAGACAGTGCTCCTGCTTCTTGTAAGTGACATGTGTGGGGAGATATCCAATTTAGCAGCTCTGATGGCCCACAGGAAACTTGATCCAGACAGAAACAGGATGTAAATTAACAGGAGTGCTCATATTTACCTTTAAGAGAAAGTGGTGGGGGGTGGGGGTGGTGTCAGTGCCTGGGTGGCTCAGTTGGTTAAGCATCTGCCTTCTTCTCAGGTCATGATCCCATGTGTCCTTCAGGATGGGGACTTTAAGGAATATTCCCAAGCTGCTGCCAAAACTCCTTTGTTTCAGGTAAATTCCCTGTCCTTTCTGGCCCAATATAGATTGTCTTCCCCACCCTCCCACCCCTGCTTGTTGACGGGAAAACATGGCATCTGCTCCTCTGGAGCTGATGATAGCCTGAACTGGGAACCCTTTCTCTGCCCTCTGGCAGTATTTTGTTTCTTCTGCCTCCCCACCCCCCTTTTTCCTGTTTCTGCATCACCGTGGATGCAGCCTGCATTACTTGCTTCTAGACCATCCTCAGTGCCTCAGGCAACACTGCCAAGGAGCAAGAAGAGCACCCCAGGACCTAACACCACTCACTCCAGATTTTCCCACGTATCTCAGGTGAAAATTGACCATGGGGAAGATCCTAGTGGAATATATTTCAGCATTTAAACTAAGTTTGTTGATTTAGTTCAGACGGATGTGTCTTTGAAGTTATCAGTGGTAGCATGAAAATTTTATTCTATTAAGGTTTACGAAGGTCAAATAAGCTCGTTATCTCTGTTGAAATTTGTTAGCAAAGTGATGACTAAACTGATGGTTAATTGTCTCAAAGTTTTCATGGGTAATTGTTAATAAAGCTTCCAAAGTCTTTGGTAACCTGAAGCTTTATAAAGTTTTGGTTGAATGACAATGGAACTAAACTCATTTCAGATAGGATAAAATGCTAAGTCATTAATTACTGGACATAGGTTTATGCTTTTGACTTACTGCAAAGAAACTAAGAATATTTAAATCTGTTGATAAACATGTCTTGTGCTTAACTAATTCATAAATTTGCCATCTAAATATTTCTGTTGTAACAGTTCACAAATGGTTAATACTTAGCCATCACTAGATTTTAAGGTGTTTCTAAGAGTACAAAATTTTGCTACCGTAACTATGACTAATGGAAATAAGGGAAACAACTCTATGTGGAAAATTAGGAGATATGTAAGAAAGATATAAAGAATGGGAATGCATTTTGTTAAAGGAAAAGAAGGTAATTTTGTCCTAAATGAGATGGTTGTTTAGAAGGAAGTGGCTTGGGACAAAACCCAAATGCAAAGGAAAGTTGTAGAAGGATTATGAAGGGAAATCTTCAGAAAAAGAATTTTAAGTGTGGTCACGATGGACTAAGATTGAAATGAATTTTTAAAAGACACGGAATAAAAACTGGTTTTCTCTCTGTTCAAAAGGACAAAGATTCCTTAAGTTAATCGATCTGCTGTTAAGAAGAAAACATAAACAGTTGTTTCCTCTTTGCCTGTCCAGAAAAACCATTTTCAACATTTGCCTGTATCAGGTGTTTAACATCCTTAATTATATTTAGGCATGTGCTTTAAAACTTTCTAAGATTTTAGCAAATGTTGACAAGATTTAAATTGTAAATGAGGGTGCCTGGGTGGCTCAGTGGGTTAAGCCGCTGCCTTTGGCTCAGGTCATGATCTCAGGGTCCTGGGATCGAGTCCCGCATCGGGCTCTCTGCTCAGCAGGGAGCCTGCTTCCTCCTCTCTCTCTGCCTGACTCTCTGCCTACTTGTAATCTCTCTCTGTCAAATAAATAAACAAAATCTTTAAAAAAATAAATAAATAAATAAATAAATAAATAAATTGTAAATGAAATCTCTTTAACTCATTAGGCTTTTCCTTGGTGTGCTAAGTTACTCAGGAAGTACTACTAAACAAATGATAAACCTTGGGTTACATTTGGGTAAATGCTATAACAATTCTAGAGGTTCTATATATTTCCTAAAGTTTTAATGTTTTGATAAGGTCATCACTTGATATTTAATTATTGAAGTGTTATGTGTCACAGAAATAACCTGATTTCCTTGCCAGGTAAATTGCAAACTCTCATCTCATTAGCTTTTTAACCATATCTATTCTGAATTTTTATCATTTATAATTATTTTAATTCTCTGATAAAATGAGTTTCACCTTAAAGGAGATTCATAAAAAAGACTTTCAGGACAACACAGGTATTCAATACCTTTAAGATCAGAACTGAAATTAGCAAGAATTTCCAGAACTAACTAAAACTGCATTCAAACTAAGCCAGAATTAGTAACATGGGACCAAATGAACTAAAATATTATAGTGTTATGTTTACTCTTACACACTAAGGAAAATTTTACTTATCTGTGACTTACAGAAATGGAAAAATATTCATTTTTAAACAGATCAAAGCATTCAACTTTTTTCTCTATCTGAACCTTCTGAAACCAAAAGGTCTCAGTAAGTATTCCTTCTTCCACGGCAATCAGTCATTTGCATAAGTTCAATAAGAATCTGTTCTCCTTGTAACAGGACACCATTGGAAACATTGGTTATTTTACCAAGGCCTTGACTGGAATGTCATGTTTGAGAAAGACATGCATAGACTCAAATATGACCAAACAGCTTCAAGGAACAGCTTTAATAAAACCTGGAGCCATAAAGCCCTTTGGAACTGTTGACCTGGTACCTTGCTTACAGAGTTCCAAGCAGCCTCACCAGGTGAGTAAAGAATGTCACTTCCCAGCAGGTGCAGGAATATTAGGATACTTTGGGGTCCTCTGGAAGAAGAATTTGCCCAAATAGGCAGGTATTGCAGGCATGTCTGATGGCAAGTACTTGGCTTGGCTTCTGGCCTGGAGAGGCTACTGAAAGTTCAACCTAGAGATTCCTTATAAGAAGTTCCAGCAAAGCATATTCTAAAAGATCTATATGGTCACTCAGTGTTCTTGCTGAGCTATGAAAATAATTAGGCCAAATCTGTTTAAACTGGACTTTTCAGATAAATTAGTCCTAATTTGGCCATCTCTGGAAATGAGGGTTATTTTAGAGAGAAAAATTATGTTTTAATTACACACCTTGCAGATTCTAGATTTGATTGTCTTTTAATGTTTACCTAACCTAGACACCTTGAGGTAAACTTTGGAGAAGTTACACAATAACTCGTTTGGATGATCTTGCTTTTTATTCTGTGGGGGATAATAACAGGACCCCATGGCACAACTGGAAAATGGGATTGATTCCCCAACAATTATATAACTTAATTATCACCTTAACCAGTTCTGTGTGGCTGGAATACTAAAACTGCCTAAAAGCCAGAAGCATACCCCACCCCATAGGATTAACTATGGAGGGGTTCCTGGGTGGCTCAGGGGGTTAGGCCTCTGCCTTCCGCTCAGGTCATGATCCCAGGGTCCTGGGATTGAGCCCCACATCGGGCTCTCTGCTCAACAGCGAACCTTCTTCCCTTCCTCTCTCTGCCTGCCTCTCTGCCTACTTGTGTTCTCTGTCTGTCAAATAAACAAATAAAATCTTTAAAAAAAAAAGAGGATTAACTATGGACTTGTAGAGATAATAGATGACCATACTTTATGATTGGATTGGCTGATGAATGTGGGACTCCCCCTATCTCTTGACAAGTTTTCTCCCACTTGCCAGTGATCCATTATAATTAGGATATCAAGGCTGGATCACTCAGGAAAAGGGCTTCTTAATGGCTTCATCCCTTAGTCATATTTATCCTAGAAGCCACCTCTATTGAGGTACAATTACAAACAAAGGCTTAGCTAAGCATAGAACAGCCCTCATAAAAGGAGCCACAAAGCTTACTATGGGACAGTCCCTGAGTGTAATGACTTCACATCAGGTGCTGATTTGTCTTAGAAACCAAAGGCCACTGATGGATGAGGGAGGCCAACTTATCAAATACCAGGACACAATGATAGAGATGCCTGAAATAATACCTAAAACCTGTCAGACTTTAAAATCCAGCTACCCTGCCTGGACCTGAATGTCACACTTCTGTAGAGCATAACTGCTCGAGGTCATTGATATTGTTTATTATAGTCAACTGGATTTAAAAGATTACCACAGCTATAATTCACCTCAAAAGCTCTATGCCAGGCCACACCCTGTGGTAAGTAGGCTTAGAGGAGACCTCAAACAGATTGAAAACTTAGAGGTGTCCCAACACCTCCAAGCCCTGGGAAAAGCTTGAAGGCATATCTCCTGAGATGCTTTAGAAAGGACCCCCTCAAACCATGGTGGACAGGGCCTGCCACTGTTGTTCTAACTACCCCTATAGCCCTCAGGGTCTTAGGTGCCACCGAATGAGTCCACCCTTCTAGAGTAAAGAAGGCTCTCACCAGTTGGATGAATCACACCAGTGGAAAGCCCAACCAGATCCTATGGACCTGCTCCAGCTCCACCTTCAGTGAGACCCCACTGACTGATGGACTTCTGTTCACCATGGTCCCTGGCTTTTGCTGGCACAACACTGACACCCTTACATCAGGAGTTGGACTTTACATTGCTCCCCCTTCTGACTGGACTTTCTCCCAGAAACTTGCTATTGTTATTGCTTATTAGGCAGCCTTAGGAAACTTAAGACTGATTGCTAAGTTCAAAGAAAACACTATTACCAGGCGAACCACTCACTGTTCAAATACTAGCCTAGCAGGGCCATCATAATAGATGATAACATTGCCCTCTAAATTAGGTGTTTAAAGGGGCATCAAAAAGGTAAATGATAGGGCAAAACTGTACTCTAAGATGGTTGACCAAACCAGCAAGGGAATTCCAGTCCCTGTCTCAAAGCCTTTCTGGGTTTTTCTTTCCTACCCCATTTCCCATGCGTGCCAAATATACCAGGTATGCAGAAGTAGAAGGGTATAAATCCCCCTCCCTGCTTGTGCTCGGGGCTCAGACCTTTGGAGAACAATCTCATCTGAGCCCACCAATGTTAAATAAACCTCCAATCCTCCAGAGCCTACGAATGCTGCTCGGTTTTTCTGCCAGGAGCCAGTACAGTTTCCATAACATGCATTTAAGACTCCTCAGCATCTACTGATGACCTCATAGCTCATTTCCTTTTAGTCATGAAAAATATTCTATTGTCTGGATGTAGTACAGTTTATTTATCCATGTGCTTACTGAAGGGCATCTTGGTTGCTTCCAAGTCTTGGTAATTATGAATAAAGCTTCTACAAATATTAATATGCAGATTTCTGTGTGGACATAAAATTTCAACTCATTGGTGCACCAAGGAACATGGTTTCTGGATTGTGTGGGAAGATTAGGTTTAGTTTTGTAAGAAACTGTCATACTGTCTTTTAAAGGCCCATACCATTTTGCATTTCTCTCAGCAATGAATAAGAGTTCCTATTCCTCCACATTCTATGTAGTATTTGGTATTGCAGTGTTATAGATCTTGATCATTGGAATGGGTGTAATAGTGGTATCCCATTGTTGTTTTAATTTGTGATTCCCTAACGACATATGATGTGGAACATTTTCACATATGCTATTTGCCATCCATATATCTTCTTTGGTGAGGTGTTGATTAAGGTCTTGGCCCATTTTACTTATTTTTAATTTTTTAACTTAAATTCAACTTGGTTAACATGTAGTGTATTATTAGTTTCAGGGGTAGAATTTAGTGATTTATCAGTTACATATAATCCCCAATGCTCATTTCATCAAGTGCCCTCCTTGATGCCCATCACCAATTAACCCACCCCCAACACCCCATTTTCTTATTGCTGAGTTTTTAGAGTTCTTTGTATATTTCAGATAACACAGTCTTTTATCAGATGTGTCTTTTGAAAACATTTTCTCCCAATCTGAGGTTTGTATTCTTATTCTGTTGACATTGTCTTTTACAAAACAAAGGTTTTAAATTTTAATGAAGTTCAGTTTATCAATTATTTCTTTCATGAATTATGCCTTTGGCATTTTATCTAAAAAGTCACTGTCACACCCAAGTTCATCTAGGTTTTTTCTTACGTTATTTTCTTAGAATTTTTATATTTTTGTGTTTTACACAGTCAAGAAAACAAAGAGGCAACCCACAGAATGGGAGAAGATATTTGCAAATGACAGTACAGACAAAAGGTTGATATCCAGGATCTATAATGAACTCCTCAAACTCGACACACACAAAACACAATCATATCAAAAAATGGGCAGAAGATATGAACAGACACTTCTCCAATGAAGACATAGAAATGGCTATCAGACACATGAAAAAATGTTCATCATCACTAGCCATCAGGGAGATTCAAATTAAAACCACATTGAGATATCACAATACACCAGTTAGAATGGCCAAAATTAGCAAGACAGGAAGCAACATGTGTTGGAGGGGATGTGGAAGAAGGGGAACCCTCTTACACTGTTGGTGGGAATGCAAGTTGGTGCAGCCTCTTTGAAGAACAGTGTGGAGATTCTTCAAGAAATTAAAAAGAGAACTTCCCTATGACCCTGCAATTGCACTCCTGGGTATTTACCCCAAAGATACAGATATAGTGAAAAGAAGGGCCATCTGTACCCCAATGTTTATAGCAGCAATGGCCACGGTCGCCAAACTATGGAAAGAACCAAGATGCCCTTCAACGGACGAATGGATAAGGAAGATGTGGTCCATATACACTATGGAGTATTATGCCTCCATTAGAAAGGATGAATACCCAACTTTTGTAGCAACATGGACGGGACTGGAAGAGATTATGCTGAGTGAAATAAGTCAAGCAGAGAGAGTCAATTATCATATAGTTTCACTTATTTGTGGAGCATAACAAATAGCATGGAGGACGTGGGGAGATAGGAGAAGGAAGTTGAGGGAAATTGGAAGGGGAGGTGAACCATGAGAGACTATGGACTCTGAAAAATAATCTGAGGGTTTTGAAGGGGTGGGGGTTGGGAGGTTGGGGTACCAGGTGGTGGGTATTATAGAGGGCACGGATTGCATGGAGCACTGGGTGTGGTGCAAAAATAATGAATACTGTTATGCTGAAAATAAATTTAAAAAAATTTTTAAATCTGTATGGTTTTTTCCGGCAATTAGAGATAGATTGCAAATATGTGAAAGGCACTAAAAAATAAAACATTTAGATAAAACGAAAACCTTTTTGACCTTGGAATAGGTAAGAAAATCCTAAATAAGATTTGAAAGGCATAAAGGAAATAATTATTTTTGTTTTTTAATTTTTTCAAAATTTTTATGTCAATTGCAGTTAATTAACATACACTGTAATATGAGTTTCAGGTGCAATATATAGTGGTTCAAAACTTCCATACATCACCTGGTCTTATCACAAAAATGCACTCCTTTATCCCTATCACCTGCCTCACCCATCCCCCCACGCACCTTCCCTCTGGTAGCCAACAGTATATCCTCTATAAAGAGTCTGTTTCTTGGTTTGTCTCTCTCGTTTTTTCCCTTTGCCCATTTGTTTCTTTCTTAAATTCCACACAAGCGAAGTCATACAGTATTTGTCTTTCTCTGACTTACTTCATTTAGCATGATACCCTCTAACTCCATCCATGTCACTCAAAATGGCAAGATTTTATTCTTCTTATGACTGAAGAATATTCTATTGTGCATATATACCACATTTTCCTATCCATTTGTCATTTGATGGACACTGGGGCTATTTCCATAGTTTAGATAGTGTAGTGTAGATAATGCTGCTATAAAGATCAGGGTGCATGTATCCCTTTGAATTAGTACTTTTGTATTCTTTGGGTAAATACCAAGTAGTGTCATTGCTGGCTCATAAGGTAGTTCCATTTTTAACGTTTTGAGGAACCTCCATACTGTTTTCCAGAGTGTTTGTACCAGCTTACATTCCCACCAAGAGTGTAAGAGTGTTCCCCTTTCTTTGCTTCCTTGTCAACATCTTTTGTTTCCTGTGTTGTTAATTTTAGCCATTCTGACAGGTGTGAAGTAATATCTTATTGTAGTTTTGATTTGCCTTTCCCTGATAATCAGTAATGTTGAGCATAAAAGAAATAAATTTTGATAAATTGTATTATATTAGAATTAAGAACTTCTGTTTGTCAAAATACATTGTTAAGATAGTTTAAAAGGCATCACAAAGTGGAAGAAGATACTCACAATACATGTACTAGACAAAGGTTTATTTTCTAAAATACATATTTTTATATGCATTCGTTTTGTTGATGATTTGGTTTACATAAAAATATGCATTTATATATATTGTTTTGTTGATTTGGTGTATATATGTGTATATATATGTATAAAAATATATAATTATACATATTTGTTTTGTTTATTTGGGATATATATATATATATATATATATATATATAGTATGAGGCACCAACCCAATAATAACTCTATTATTTAGATACTTATTGGTAAACCCTTTATAAGCCATCAAGAAAAAGACCGATAATCAATAATTAGGTAAAAGCATGAACAGATTCCTCATAAAAGAGATATTAAAGTGACCATAAAAAATCAAAAGGTTCCTAACTTTACTAATCATAAGACAAACACAAATTTAGATCACAAGATAATCTCACACACCCTCCAGAATGGTTACAATGAAAAAGATGGAAAATACTAAGTATCAGTAAGGTTATGGAGCAATCAGATCTCTCATACTGTCTTGGGAGTATAAATTGATAAAACCACTCTAGAAAATTCTCTGACATTATTTACTAAAGCTAATCATATACATAACCTATGACCTAGCAACTTAACTACTAGGTATATGCCTAATGGAAACATTTATATATGTTGATCAAAAGACAAGTACTGGAGTGTTCATAACAGCACTGTTTCTAATAAACTCAAACTGAGGATTACTCAAATGCCCATCAACTGTAGAATGAGCCAATTACAGTGTACTTACATAAAGCAATACTATACAACAATGAAAATGAACAAGTTATAACTTTGTGTAACCACATTGATGAAAATCATAAATACAAGTGTTAGTTTTAAAAAGTCAGACCTAAGAGAGTACATGGTATTGGATTGCATTAATATAAATTAGAAAAACAAGCAAAACTTATTTATGCTGATAACATTTCAGGAGAGTGATTACCTTGAGGATGGAGGAAATGACTATAAGGGGTCATAAGGAGAAATCTGAGATGCTGTTATATTCTGTTATTGATCTGGGTTCTGGTCATATAGGCATGTTTGATTTCTGAAAATGTATCAAACTGTACCCCTAAGACCTGTGCACTTACTGTGTATGATGTTTCAATAAAAAGATGTAAAATATGTCAAATACCAAAATGGAAAAATTGATTTGATTTAAAAAATAAAAAGAAACTCAAGCTTTGCCTATTTGTGTACTGTTCTGTAAATAGACTATAACAGACCTCTGTTTCTGTCAAGGAAATTAGTATGTTATGTAAAATAAAAAAAAAATTTAAAGTGATTCCCTAAATATACTCAGGAGTTTTTGTCCAAGAACAACAACTGAGTTTTTAAAAAGATAGATTCATTCATTCATTCATTCATTCATTTGAGAAAGAAAGAGAGAGTGAGCACACAAGTGGGGGGAGGGACAGAGGGAGAAGAAGAAGCAGACTTCTCACTGAGCAGGGACCCCAACATGGGGCTTGATCCCAGGGCCCTGGAATTATGACTTGAGCTGAAGGCAAATGGTCAACTGACTGAGCCACCAGGCGCCCCAACAGTTGACTCTTTAGAACATCAATATATGCCCAAAAAAAAGAAAAGAAAAGAAATTAGATGTCTACCTTACAGTATACACAAAAATCAAGTCAAAACGGGTTAAAGACCTAAAGATAAAGACCCCAAACTGTTAACACTCTTAGAAAAAAACATAATGGACAGCTTCCTGACATTGGTCTTGGCAATGAATTCATGAATATGACACCAAAACTGTAGACAACAAAAGCAAAAATAGAAAAGTGGGACTACATCAATTTAAATGCTCTTTACAAGAAAAGAAACAATCAACAGAGTGAAAAGAGAACCTACAGAATGGAAGATAAAATTTCAAACCATATATCAGATAAGGGGTTAATATTCACATTATAAGTAACTCCTACAACTCAATAGCAAAGAAAAAACCCTAATAACCTGTTTTAAAAAATAGTCTAGGGACCTGAATAGACATTTCTCCAAAGAAGATATACAAATAGCCAACAAGCATATGAAAAGATGCTCAATATCACTAATCACAGGGAAATACAAATCAAAACCACATTGTGATAACCCCTTACACCAATTAGGATGGCTAATCAAAAACAAAACTACAATAACAAAAGATAACAAGTGTTGGCAAGGATGTGGAAAAATTGGATTCCTTGTACACTATTGGTGGGAATGTAAAATGGTGCAGCTATTATGGAAAGTGGTACAGATATCCCTCAAAAATGAAAAACAGAACTATCAAATGATCCAGCAAATCCAATTTCTGGGTATTTATTCAAAAGAATTGAAATCTGGATCCCGAAGAGATATCAGCACTCCTACATTCACTGCAGCATTAGTCACAATTGCCAAAAGGTAGAAACAACATAAATGCCCATTTATGGATGAATCGATAAAGAAAACATTGGTAAATAAATACCGTGAAATATAATTCACACTTTTAAAAGGAGGAAATCCTGCCATATACAACAATATGGATAAACCTTAAGGACATTATACTAAGTGAAATAAGCCAGTCACAGAAGAAAAAAAATACTGCATGAGTCTACTTACCTGAGGTATCTAGAATAGTCAAACTTCTAAACGCATAGAGCAGAAGAGTGGTTACCAGGAACAAGTGGGGAGGGGAAATTGGGAGTTGCTAATCAATAGGTATAAAGTTTCAGTAATGCAAGACGAAAAAATTCTAGAAATCTGTACGACCTTGTGCCTATAGTTAATATTTGTTCAATTGAAAACCTATAAAAAGAGTGGATATTATATTGACTCTTACCAAAATAAGACATGTTTTACTTCATGTCTTAAAAAGATTAAAAATTAAAAAGATTAAAGACATGTTTTACTTCATCAACTTCTCTGATTTTCATTATTTTCTTCTTTTTGCTTAA
>NC_081575.1:5027656-5075533 GCF_022355385.1 Mustela nigripes | reverse complement strand
TTTAAAGATTTTGTTTATTTATTTGACAGAGATCACAAGTAGGCAGAGAGCCAGGCAGAGAGAGAGGAAGGGAAGCAGGCTCCCTGCTGAGCAGAAAGCCTGAGGCAGGGCTTGATCCCAGTTACACTGGAATCATGACCTGAGCTGAAGGCAGAGGCTTTAACCCACTGAGACACCCAGGCTCCCCACCTTTGGCTGCTTTTAAGATTTTCTTTTTATCACTAGTTTTCAGCAGTTTGATTGTGATGTGCCTTGATGTAGTTATTTATGTTTCTTGGGTTTCCTTAAATTTCAGGAATCTGTATATTTATAGTTTTCGTGAAATATGGAGTTTTCCCATCCATTATTATTTCAGATATATTTTCCACTCCATCTCCCCTCCAATTCAACTCCTTTCCTTCAAGGACTTCAATTACAAATCAATTAGGCTGCTTGAAATTGTTGCACAGCTCACTGATGCTTTGTTCATTTTTTTTTCAGTCTTTATTAGCTTTCTGTTTTTCTTTTGGATATTTCTGTTCTTAGTCTTCAAGTCCTCCAGTCCTTTCTTTTGCAATATTTGATGTGCTGTTAGTCACATCCACTGAACTGTTCATGTCAGATATTATGGTTTCTATCTCTAAAAGATAGATTGGGGTTGTTTTGCCATATATTCCATGTCTCTTCCTAACATGTTCAATATTTCATCTGGTTTCTTGAAAACGTGAGATACAGTTAAAATAATTCTTTAATATTAATGTCTATTAATTATATCATCTATATCCTTAAGTCAGTTTTGATTGATGGATTTTTCTCCTCTTCATGTTTTGTATTTCCAGGCTTCTCTGAATGTCTCTTGATTTTTTTTTATCGGATGCTGAGCATTATATATTTTAACTTGATGGGTGTTAGATATATTTGTATTCCAATAAATATTCTTTATATATATGTATATATATATAGTTATATAGTTATATAGTTATATAGTTATATAGCTATATTGTTATATTACTTGAAAATGATTTGATCCTTTCAGGTCTCTCTTTCCATTTTTGTTAGGTGAGACCAGAGCAGCATTTATAAAGTTTAGGATTAATTTTCCCCTATGACTCAGGCAATCCCCATCTGACATTCTACCCAGTGTCCCAGGAAATAAAAGATTTTCCACTCAGACTCAGGAACCGGCACTATTTCAGGACCTGTGTGGACCCTGAGGATAGCTTCTTCCATTCCTTTTGTAGTGGTTCTTCCCCTGACCCTTGGTACTTCCTCACATGCACTTAAACAATCAAGGGGGATTCTGAAGACCTCCAGAGTTTTCTCTGAGTAGCTGTCTTCTCTCAGGTATTTTACCTTTAAACTCCAGCTGCCATGGTCTTCCTGGATTCTCAACTCCATTCACTTAGGGAAACCACCCTCCCTGCTCTCCAGCCTGGAAATGTTCTCCAAATATCAAGCTGAACCAATTGCAGACCCTACCCCATTTGTTTTCCATCTCTCTGGGATCACTCTTCTTCATTGCTTAATGTCCAGTGTCTTGAGAATCATTGTTTTATTTAATTTGTCTTTTCTTGGCTGTTATTTCAGGTGTAAAGTAAACCCAGACCCTGGTCTATCTTATTGAGAAGGAGTCCTCCACAGTTTAATAGGAGTAACTGAGTATGTTGAGAATCAAAGAGGAAGGTTTTCATTGAGAGGAGGTGATTTAATATTTAAAAAATAATATAATCAACAGTGCTCAGTTATTGAGAAGGCAATTATTGAAGAGATCTATAATATAAGTGGAACAGCTAGATCTATATGATAGAAAGAGCAGCTCCTCTATTACAACAGAAGAGGTAGAAGAGAGATGGGTGTAAATGTGTCAGTATTTCCCACTTTATGGACTCGACTTTTCCGTGAAATAAAAGGCAGAAATATTTGCTGAGAATGGAGGTTGTGGTGGAGGTTAGAGGCTTTGAGGGGATGTGGTGGTTTGAGAAAAGATGCTGCAAAGGGGAAAATTACTCAACCAGAGAAATATAGGATGGCCAAGCCTTTACTGAGGCTGGTGACTATAAATATATATTGGAACAAATCTAGACTCTTCATCCTGAATGGCTCAAATTTAACACATCACATTACAACTGAAAACATCACCTTGAAGTGACTACTTCTCTTGGTTAACTAGGTGGATAAAACATGGCATTTGTTGAGATGGTTTGCACAAAAGCAGGGACAACTTATAAGGGCAAGGTATTCAGTTTTGAGCAACCAGAATTTAGGAGAACTCAGTGACTACCAAGACCATGCAGCTCGAGCTTCACACATAGGTAAAGCTAATCTCTATGTCTATCTTTGGTCCTCAGTATTCCAGATCATTGGTTACTTGGAAAAAAATATTTCAGTAAGTGGTAGAGGCAGATGAGATGGGGTGGTACCTGGTCAGAACTAGGATAGGAGAAAGACATGAGACAGCTGAGAGAAAAATATTGTCATCACTGTACAGTATTTGAGAAATTGGGTAGGGTTCAAATGTAGGAAAAAGGTAAAAACATTAGCCTTATTATTTCTTTACTGCCTTCAGTTATACAGACAGAAACTATCAATAGAATTAACTAAGCTTAATATAGATTCCTCACTCTAAATGCTTCTGCAAAATGTGTGTGTGTGTTATGCCACTAAAAGAATCAGGCAGGAGAGGCAGAAATGGTCTCATGTAACAGGTCATAATTTTCAGAGACAGACTATAGGGCTGTATCTTAGACCCTCTTCTTAATTTGAGAGGCCTTCAGAGGTAACTGGCTTTCATCAAAACTGAAATTGTTTTTGTGGACCTTGTAAACAGTTGCCAAAATATAAATAACGCCACTTAGCAGGTCAACATGGTCAGTTACTCCAGGGCGCATTTGGCAGCCAACTTGAGAATCAGACCTTTTGAGGAGCATGAATGAGTGCTTTCTATTGCTGAAGGTAGTAACACTCATTTTGAAATTCTTATAGGCCAAGATAATTTCTCCTGTGCCCTAGGCTGTGGAACTTCAGGATCTCAATGAAGCTCCTGTCCAAAAGGCATCATCGTTACAGCATAGACCCCATAGCCAGACTGCCTGAATTCAGTTCTTGATTCCGTTACTTACCAGCTGTGTTACTTTAAGTGGGTTATTTAAGGAAACTGTGCATTAATTTCCTCATCTGCAAAATGGGAAGGGGTTGTAGTACTTACCCCATAGTATGAGGATTAAGCAAGTTAATATTTCTAAAGCACTTAAAGTAGTCCCAGGTACATAGTAAAATAGAAATTAGAAATTAATACTTAAAATGACACAGAGCTGCACTGTGAGAGAAATTCTGCCTACAGGGTAAACTTTTACCTGGGTAAAAATATTGGTCAGTAAAGTCAACTTTGAGAGCATCACCAAATTATCTGTTAGTTAAGTTGTATCAGTCTTACCTAATTGACTAAATAGAGTATCAGAGATACTAAAGAGAGCCACAGTCTTGAACTGTATGCCATGAATCTAGTAAAACTCTAGCAGAGAAGTATGAAAATTCAAGAAGGTAGTATGTAAGCCAAGCTCTTCATACACCCCCAGGTACTGAAAATTCTAACCTTTATTATTTTAGACTTCTGGAAAAGTCTATGCTTGGCCTCATCTGTTTATTTTGCTGTAGAAACACCTTCAGCAAGTTGTGCTTTATTGTTATGTCCTTGGCTTTTACCAAGGATACTACACAAACAGAATGCCAAAATATTTAAATGAATGGATAGAAAGACAAAAGGATTGACTGCTGCCTTTGCTACAAAACCATCATGCAAGATATTGTCCATTATGTTTTTCAGTGTCCCCAGGATAAATACTATATCACCAAGGAAAAATTTCATTTCTTGAAGAATTGGTAGGCTTCCTTCTATCAGAGAATAATTCTATATAGCATGTTTTCTCTGGTTGCCTGGAAACTCAGAATCAAGTTTAATGCTCAATCACTGTAACTCTTAACCTCAATGTTAGTTTGTTTTCTATTCTCATTTGTATATATTTGACTTTCCAGTTTTATCCTAATGATTTCAATGTGTATCTTTTATAAGGACAATAACAACAAGTATTTACTGAGTTCTTACTCTTTTCCAGATAATGTTCTAGGAGCCTTGAATACATCATAATAAGCTCCTACAAAAGTTTTCAGAAAGTATAAGGATATAAATCAATAAAGATGCATGTACCTGGCAGTGCAAATTGATTATTAGATAAGAATGAGATCTTATAGTCAGAAATAAAAATACTCAACATTGATGAATCTGTTGATTACTTTTGTTTAAAGAAGAATTCAAGGAACTTCAGTTTCTAGCAGTATTGTCCATTAGATAACCTGGACAACACTCCTGACAAATATACTAAAACACTGGATATCACACATCTATCCCTAACTTAATGACTTTAATTTGTTCCTGAAAGTCCTACCATTAAGTGAAAAGCTGCTACATGAAAAATCTTTTCCATTAATTTTAATGGGAAAAATTATTATGCATTCATCCTAATGCAAGAATAGTCGTCACATGAAATTGAATATCTGAATGATAAAAATAAGTGTATATATAAGTAACAAATAAAAATGTGAAAATAAATGCAGTTTGAACATACAGTATAGATTATTAAAGTTTTATTACACTCATTATTTTTTTTCTTTGTACATCATTTTCTTGACCCATTTTTTAATATTTGGGATGGGGAGGACTTAAGATCATCTTATTTGACACTGTACCTAAGAATAATGGTATAGAACAGAAAAATCACCTTTAGAAGAAAATAAAGGCAAAATATTAACACGTTGAAATACATGGTGTTAAAAACAAGACAACAGACCCCAAATGCAGTTGCTTATGCCAAGCCCCACATCACCAAACTGAGATTTAACCTAATTACAGTTTAGGCTCTCCAAGAAATGGAATCTTCAACTAGTCCATCAGGAACTGCCTGATAGCACTAGTTAGGTCAATCTGCCTGATGGACCCTTAGTATCCCTTAAAGAAAATAACCTTGTAATAACCAACCCACTTTTTTGCCTAGTATAACTTCCTTCTTTCTGTTACACTTCTGTATATAAAAGTCTTTTATTTTGTATAGCTCCTCAGAGCTCCTTTCTACCTACTAGATTGTATGCTGCCAGAAAAAATCAATTTTTGCTCAGATAAACTCTTAAAAAATTTAATGTGCCTTAGTTTGTCTTTTAACAGTGGAATAGATCATGTGCACTAACTTAGTAGTTAGAAAAAGCTACCTCCTCATCCCTTACTCGGTATACGTATGCCAAGTAAATGTTTTGGGTTCATTTAAACTTAACCCACAGTTCAACTTTGTTCCACATCATATTTTTAGACCAAAACTGTTATATTGACTACATTCACAAGGATGTCTTTGCCTAAAATCATAATTTTGAAATATCATTTTATAGCAATTTATTTAGTGTGATTTTAGTGAATAAAGACAGTGGCACAAAACTGTGCTAATAACTATTGTATTCTTCAACATCACATACTCTCAGCAAAAAAACAAAAAAATACAAAAACAAAAAAAAAACAAACCAATTTTGCATAAGAATTTCCTTGATAAATCATTAAAAATTATTAATTGCATTAAATCTTGATCTTTGTCTTTTTAATATTCTGTGACAAAATGAGAAGTACTTATAGAAGTACTTGTCCAATGAATTCCCCAATTTTGAATTGTGAGCTGAACTAGATATTTTCTCATAGAATAGCATTTTTTCTTAAAAGAATGGATCAGAGATAAACTGTGCTTATTTAGATTTGGGTATTTAGGAGAAGTTTCCTTGAAAATGAATAAAGCGAGCCTATCAGTTCAAGAAAAACAACTAACTCAAATCATAAAAACCATATACAAAAGACCTACAACAAATATCATCCTCACCAAGGGAAATCTGATAACTTCCCTTCTAATGTCAGGAACATACAGGGATGTCCATTCTTACCATGGTTGTTCAACATAGTACTGGAAGCCCTAGACTCAACAGTCAGACAACAAAAAGAAATAGAAGGTATCCAAATTGGCAAAGAAGAAGTCAAATTTTCACTCTTCACAGAAAATATGATACTCCACGTGGAAAACCCAAAAGACTCCACCAAAAAATTGCTAGAACTGGAACAGGAATTCAGCAAAGTCACAGAAGATAAAATCAATGAACAGAAGTCAGTTGCACTTCTTACACTAACAATGGAGCAGAAGAAAGAGAAATCAAGGAATCCTTCGCATTTACAATTCCACCAAAAACCATAAGATACCTAGGAGTAAACCTAACCAAAGAGGTAAAGGATTGGTACTCCAGAACTGTAGAACACTTATGAAAGATATTGAAGAAGACACAAAAAAGTGGTAAAATATTCCATACCCATGGATTGGAAGAACAAATATTGTGAAAATGTCTATGCTACCCAAAACAATCTACATACTCAATGCAATCCCAATTAAAATGCCATCATCATTTTTCTCAGAGGTGGAACAAACAAACCCAAAATTTTTATGGAACCACAAAAGACCCCCAAGTAGCCAAAAGAATGTTGTAAATGAAAACCAAACCTGGAAGCATCATAATTCCAGACTTCAAGCTGTATTACAAAGCTGTCATCATCAAGACAGTATGGTACTGGCACAAAAACAGACACATAGATCAATGGAACTGAATAGAGAGCCCAGAAATGGACCCTCAACTCTATGTTCAATTAATCCTCGACAAAGCAGGAAAGAATATCCAATGGAAAAGAGACAGTCTCTTCAACAAATGGTATTGGGGAAATTGGACAGTCACATGAAGAAAAATGAAACTGGACCACTTTATCACACCATACACAAAAATAAACTCAAAATGGATGAAAGACCTAAATGTGAGACAGGAATCCATCAAAATCCTAGAGAACAGAGGCAGCAATCTCTTCAACCTCAGCTGCAGCAACTTTTTGCTAGACACATCTCCAAAGACAAGGAAACAAAAGCAAAAATGAACTAGTGGGAATTCATCAGGGTAAAAAGCTTTTGCACAGCAAAGGAAACAGTCAACAAAACTGAAAGGCAGCCTATGGAATGGGAGAAGACATTTGCAAATGACTTATTAAATAAGGACTAGTATCCAAAACCTATGAAGAACTTATCAAAGTCAACACCCCAAAAATAAAAAATCCAGTCAAGAGATGGACAGAAGACCCTGGTGGTGGGTATTAAGGAGGGCATGTATTGCATGGAGCACTGGGTGTGCTACATAAACAATGAATCTTGGAACACTGAAAAAATAAAATTAAATTTAAAAAAGAATAATAAAGCCTAGCAAGCAAGAAAAAAAAAAAAGAAATGGACAGAAGACACAAACAGAGATTTCTCCAAAGAGGACATACAAATGACCAACAGACACATGAAAAAATGCTCAACAGCACTCAGCATCAGGGAAATACAAGTCAAAGCTACAATGAGATACCACCTCACACCAGTCAGAATGGCTAAAAGTAACAAGTCAGGAAATGACAGATGTTGGTGAGGATGAGGAGAAAGGGGAGCATGTTTACACAGTTGGTGGGAATACAAGCTGGTGCAGGTACTCTGCAAAACAGTATGGTGGTTTCTCAAAAAGCTAAAATAGAGCTATCCTAGGATCCAGCAATTGTGCTACTAGGTATTTACCCAAAGTATATAAATATACTGATTTGAAAGGGCACAAGCACCCCCAATGTTTATAGCAGCAATGTCCACAATAGCCAAACTATTGCGGGACAGAGCCCAGATGTCCATCAACAGATGAATGGTTACAGAAGATGTGGTATATCAGCCATCAAAAAGAATGAAATCTTGGCATTTACAATGATATGAATGGAATTCAAAGGTATTACGTTAAGTGAAATAAGTCAGTCAAAGAAAGACAAATGCCATATGCTTTCACTCATATGTGGAATTTAAGAAACAAAACAGATGCACATAAGGGAAGGGAGGGAAAAATAAAATAAGATAAAAACAGAAAGAGGCAAACCATAAGAGACTCTTAACTCTAGGGAACACAGTTGCTGGAGGGGAGTTGGGTGGGGGGATGGGGTAACTGGGTGATGGGCATTAAGGAGGGCACTTGATGTAAATAGCATTGTGTGTTATATGCAATTGATGAATCAGTGAATTCTACCCCTGAAACTAATAATACGCTATATGGTTCACTTCCCCTTCTAATTTCCCTCAACTCCCTTCTCCTCTCCATGGTGAACCATGAAAGACTATGGAATCTGAAAAACAACCTGAGGGTTTTGAAGGGGTGGGGGTTGGGAGGTTGGGGGAGCAAGGTGGTGGGTATTAAGGAGGGCACATATTGCATGGAGCACCGGGTGTGGTGCAGAAACAATGAATACTGTTACAAGGAAAATAAATTTTAAATTTTTTAAAAAAATAATATGCTATATGTTAACTAAATTGAATTTAAATTTAAAAAATTAAAAAGAAAAAGAAATAAATGAAAAAAAAAAACTGGGGCACCTGGGTGGCTTTGTGGGTTAAAGCCTCTGCCTTCAGCTCAGATCATGATCCCAGGGTTCTGGGATCAAGCCCCACATCAGGCTCTCTGCTCAAGCAGGGAGCCTGCTTCCCTTCTCTCTCTGCCTGCCTCTCTGCCTATTTGTGATCTCTGTCAAAGAAAGAAAGAAAGAAAGAAAGAAAGAAAGAAAGAAAGAAAGAAAGAAAGAAAGAAAGAAAGAAAGAAAGAAAGAAAGAACTGATGGTATTCATTGCCCATGACAAAATTCCAGCTTTAAAGTGGAAATTAGAATTTGAAAAACTTGAATCTGCCACTTTCAATTTGACAGCTGCCAAGTGCTTGAGGATTTTTCTAATGAAACAGGCAGTAATATCAATGAATACGAATTTCTGATATTATATAATGAAATGCATCAACATTTGGAAGATCTACAGAATTCAGTAAACCGGTAATATACCAAAAGAAATCCCTAATGTACAGCATTAGAAACACATTCATGAGTTAAAAAATCCATTCAAAGTGTGAGATCAATGGATTTTCATGTAATCTAGTATGATAGATTCATTGATATGATTTCAGAATGCACATTTTAAATGTTAAGAGACTACCACTTATTGGGTTTAGTGTAATATCAAAGAAGAACACTGTTATTTTGAAAGACTATTAGAAATACTTCACTTTTCCAACTATGTATCTGTGTGAGGAAAGATATCATTTATACACTTTAGCTAAGCCAATATAATGTCACCGATTGAATACAAAAGCATTTATGACAAACCAACTATCTCTTATTAAACTAGACATTAAAGAGATTTGAAAGAAAAAAAATAAAGAGATTTGAAAGAACTTAAAACAACTCAATTCTTACCACATGTGTTTTGTCTTGGAAAATAATTAATTTTCATAAAATAATGTTTTCACTATAACAGTATGTTATTGTTATTGTAAAATAAACAAATATGTTAAAATTGAATTAGTTTTAATTTTACATATGGTAAATACTGATAATTATAAACCATATAAACAAAATCTCCTTGGGGTCTTCAATAATTTTTAAGAGTGCAGAAAGTCCCTAAATCTACAACTTTTAAAAAATACTGCTCTGACAAAAGATGTGTAAACACTTTGTGGAGAAACTACAAAATTTTATTTAAAGACATTAAAACAAACTAAACTAATGAAGAAATTGATGATTTTTCTTGTATCACAAAATTTAATACTGTGAAGATATAATTCTCCTAAATTGATCTACAGATTCAAAGAAATTCTAATAAAAAAGATCCCTATGTTTTCCCAGGGGAAATGATGAATTCTAGATTTTATATAATATAATAAATATCTTAAAATGAATATACTCTTTTAAAAAAGAACAAAAAGAACAAAGTAGGGAGATTTACCCTCACTTGATATCAAGATACAATTTTAAGTTACCCTTTATAAGACATTGTAGGACTAGCACTTGGATAAACAAATAGATATATTAGTAGAATGAAGTAGAGATCCCAGAATCTACCCCCACACATATACAGAAATGATACATGGCAGAACTGGCACTGCAGAATGAGAGAAATACCATCTCATAAACAGTACTGAGACAACTGGTTACTCAAAGAAAAATGTAAAATTGGATTCCTATCTCACAGCATACTAAAAAGTCAATTCCAAGTGGAGTAAAGACTTGAATATAAACTGTAAAGCTATTAAAAAGTTTTTATAAGTGTACCCTTTAATCCCCATCCCCTAAATCCCCCATCTCCCCCACACCTCTTCTCTCTGCTGACCATCAGTTTGCTCTCTAGAGTTAAGAGTCTGTTTTCTGGGGCGCCTGGGTGGCTCAGTGGGTTAAGCCTCTGCCTTCGGCTCAGGTCATGATCTCAGGGTCCTGGGATCGAGTCCCACATCGGGCTCTCTGCTCAGCGGGGATCCTGCTTCCTCCTCTCTCTCTGCCTGCCTCTCTGCCTACTTGTGATCTCTGTCTGTCAAATAAATAAATAAAATCTTTAAAAAAAAAAAGAGTCTGCTTCTTGGTTTGTCTTTCTTATTTTCCCCCCTTGTTTGCTTGTTTTATTTCTTAAATTCCACATAAGTGAAGTCAGATGGTATTTGTCTTTCTCTGACTGACTTATTTTGCCCAGCATAATACTCTCTAGTTCTTCCACATTGTTGCAAATGGCAAGGTTTCATTCTTCTTAATGGCTGAATATATTACACACACACACACACACACACACACAGACACACACACACACACACACAGCCCACATCTTCTTTATCCATTCATCAGCTGATGGGTACTTAGGTTGCTTTCATATCTTGACTATTGGAGATAATGAATGTTGCATGAACATTGGGATGCCTGTATCCTTTCGAATTAGTGTTTTTGTATTCTTTGGGTAAATACCCAGTAGTGTGATTACTGGGTCATAGGGTAGTTCTATTTTTAATTTTTGAGAAACCTCCATATTGTTTTCCACAGTGGCTGCACCAGTTTGCATTCCCACCAACAATTCACGAGGGTTCCTTTTCTCCACATCCTCACCAACACCTGTTTTTTCTTGTATTTTTTATTTTAGCCATTCTGACATGTGTGAGGTGATATCTCATTGTAGTTTTGATTTGAATTTCCCTGATGATGAGTGATTCTGAGCATCTTTTCATGTGTCTGCTGACTGTATGGATGTCTTCTTTGGAAAAATGTCTGTTCATGTCTTCTGCCTACTTTTTTATTGGATTATTTGTTTGGGGGGTAGTAAGTTGTATCAGTTCTTTATATATTTTGGATACTAATCCTTTATTGGATATGTCATTTGAAAATATCTTCTCCCATTCTGTAGGCTGCCTTTTAGTTTTATTGAGTGTTTACTTTGCTGTGCAGAAGTTTTGATTTTGATGTAAAAACTACTCAAACTTTTAAAAGACAATATTGGTAGGTACCTTTATGACTTCAGAGTAGGGAAGGTTTTTTTTTGTTTTTTTTTTTTTTTATTTTTTTTTTTTTTTATAAACATATATTTTTATCCCCAGGGGTACAGGTCTGTGAATCACCAGGTTTACACACTTCACAGCCAGAGTAGGGAAGTTTTAAAACAGGTTACAAAAGGCCCAAATTATAAAGGAAGTAACTAATAGGTACATAAAAATGTAAAACTTTTGTTCATCAAGACACAATGAAGGAGATAGAAAAGCAAGCCACAGACTAAGTGAATAAATTTGCAATACCTATTACCTAAGTAATTAGTATCTGAATATTTAAGACTTACAAATCAATCAGAAAAAAACACACATAACTCACAGTGACAACAACAGACAAAAGAACTAAATAGGCATTTCCAAGAAGAGGAATACACAAATGACTCATACACCTATGGATAGATGCTTATGGTCACTAACAATCAGAGAAATGCCAATTGAAACCACGATGGCAGATCATTTCACACACCAAACATTGGCCTATATTAGAAAATTTAACAATATTAAGTGTCAGCAAGGATGTACAAAAACAAGAACTCTCATCTGCTTCTGCTAGGAGTGTAAATTGGCACAAACACCAAAACATCCATAGAAATGTGCTACTCAGTTTCCCTTTAAGAGAGCTTGGCGCAGAAAACATGACTGACTGACTGCCCCATTCTAGATCTGTGAACTTATTTATCCCAAAAGCACACTTCCTCTTTGGGTGCTCCCAGCTGGTGATGGAGCAGTCACCATTCCCTATGGGATACAGTCAGGATTCCCTATGTATGTATTCCCTATGGGATACAGTCAGGATTCCTCTCCCAGGATAATTTGGCACAGGAACACCTCAGCAGCCTGGCAGAGACCTTCTTAGAACTGTGCTGCAGCCTGAGATTCTTCCTATGGGGGCCAGACATATAGTAAGGTTTGAAGGCTCCCACTGTTTATACCTGCACTCTCCTCTTTATCCTTCAGGGCACACCCTTTGCACATCTGATTCCTTTTTGGTAATCCTGCTTCTTCCAAGAGCAGGACACACCACTTTGCAAAATATCTTGACATTATCTGGTAAAGTTGAACATGGCATATTCTATGATCCCACAATTTTACTTTTCTATGTTCCCTAGAAAAAGTTGTACCTTGAGGCACAAACACAAACGTTTAGAGCAGCATTGTACCAAATAGCCAAAAATTGAATAACAGTGCAATCATTGGTCAGTGGTAGAATGGGTTAATGAATTGTGGTTTATTCCCACATGGATATATTGCAGACTGGGCTGCTGTGTGTATATTGATTCGTGGGCTGTGTATAACAGAACATTGGGGAAGGGGATATTCACATAGACGAAGATGTAATAGCATGGGAAAAAATCTCAAAAATGGCAAAGTGAGTAAAAGAAGCAAATAACAGAAAATTCCCTAGAGTCAGATTTCATTTAAAGTATAAAAAGAGGCAAAACTAACAATACACTGGTCAAAGATGTATGTATGAGGACAAAAGTGAAAGAGAAGAGAAAAGGAATAATCAATCCAAAATTTAGGAGAAAGGTCCCCAGTGGGTGGGGACGGAAGGACGGGGCACACAGGGGGCCTCTAAGTTACGAGTAAGATTCTATTTCATACAATGCGTGCTGGGTCTCTTAAATTGTTATTATTTCATATGCATGATATATTTCACAATATTTGAAAAGGACTGGAAGCCCCAGGTCATAACAATTTAAAACAAACTTCTTGCTAGTTCTTTTTAAAAACTAACACTAATGACTTTCAGCATATGCTTTCCTAGGGTGGCGTGCTAAACTTGATTTGGGGAGAAGAAACAATAAGCAGTCGCTAATGATGGTTTCCATATTTCTCTTCTTCACACCCAGTGAACGTATTCCCCAGAGAGCAGAGATTGCCACAGCAGATGAGACAAGCATGCTGCCCAATGCCCCCTTCAAGCCCCAATTAGTCTTACTGCGAAAGAAACACAAAATAAGTCAGGCACATGCTTTGCTATTATTAAAGAGCCGTAAAGGTATTTTTAAAGTGTATCACATGTTAATGTTTTCCTTCCAGAGTTAGAGATTTGAGGAGGTATGTTGGCTGGGCAGCTCCATCAGAAGACATGCCTTCATCTCCACAGACTTGGGTGTGTGCAGGCTAGAGCCCTACCTAACCAGCCAGCAGGACATCCCAAGCACTTTAACATCCCCCATAGCCCTAGGGTGAAAATGCTCCAGGAGAGTCCCTCACCATTGACTGAGAACTTTCCAGAGTAATCCTATGAAGATGGAAATTGTACTTGTAAGCAGTCCAAGGTCTCCAACTACTCCAGTCATGGACTCTCCTAACTCTGTTTTCCTGGTAGTAATATCAACAGAATGACCACATCAGAAGATAAGAAGGTAGAATAATGTTTTATCAAGTCTCATTTTCATAGCAATTTCATGAAGCAGGTACTTACTGTCCCCATTTTGTAGATGAAAGAAACTGAGGCAACCACCATATTGTCCAATGACTGCTTTCTCTACGTTGCCTCCATGAATACCCATGCCATACATTCTTTCTGAGCTCTTGTGACACTTTGCTTGAACCACTTTTGAGGACTTAGTTCATCTAGCTTTGAATATAGACACCTCTCCCAACTATGACACTTCACATACCAGTCTAGGCAATGCAAACTCACTTTGGCTTTTTTAGCATCAGCATTAATTTTAGTTCCAGTACACATGAATCAGAAGTCATTCCTATTGGCAATGATTTGGGGGAAAGCTGGGGGCAAGTGGCGGCAGAGGAAGGGGAAAGAAAAGGGAGGTAAAGAGGCAAAGAAAGAGGTGAGAGTATCACAATGAAGCCTGGGGAGAAAAAAAAAAGAAGAAGTTAAGGAAGGGTTAAACAAGGCCAAGATCAGCATAGTAGGCCTTGCTTTTACCCCATGCAAAGCAAAGCCTGGTTAAGGCTCTATCATAGGGAGGAGGCATGGGAAACACCTCCCCCACCACGGAGTGTAAGGCAAATAAAGGTCGTCCGAGGTAAGGAGGGACCCATTGCTGGAAATATCCACAGCCTCTGATCAACCTGGAGAGGCACTGAGCATGATTCATGACCCCAGCCTTCTTAATCCTTTGCTTCTGCCATGAGTGAGGGCTAAAATTTTGTTGTGTAAGTCAACATAATACCAGCAGCTTCAATGCGTTTAATATTCACTGTGTGCCAGGCACTAGATTAAATGCTTTGTGCACATTATCTCATGAATCCTCACAACACCAACAAGTTAGAAACTATCCTTTCCTTCACTTAGTAGCAGAAGAAGCTGGAGGTTTTATGGATGTAGCTCGTTGCACAGCTCATGAAGGGAAATTCTGGGATTCAAAACCAAATCCTTGTGATTCTGATACTGCTGCCAATAACATTATAGAAATGCAAAGCAAAAGAATTCACCTGTGATTCCACCAGCTCCATAAATCAAACAGAATGTCATGGGGGAAGGACAACCAGCTTTTGGGTCCTGAATCTGCCACTCCTTGGAAATGCAATCTGCAGCCCCTCCACAAGTGACCAAGATGACAGTGCCAACCTCCCTGGCTTGTCGTGACCATTAGATGAAATAATGTGCATGAAGTACCACCTAACTGTCATTTACTGGGTACTCTGGTTATAATTAGTTTTGCCTTGTGTATTCTCTTCCAGCTCCTGTCCACAAGCACATAACTTTTCCCAGCTGATAGTTGTACACAGAAATTCATTGCTTGCTCCTGGCTTTGAACATGGACTTGCTGGCCAGTTACTCTATCTTCCTTACCACCATTTTTTTTTTTTAAGGTTCTGTGCTCTCCTACGTGAATATGACACAAAGCATCAAGCCATCTTTGCACTATTGGTTGGTATATCTATTCCTGAAGCTTTGTGACATAGATAACAAAGCCCTTTAAGGGTTTGCATTCTTTTGAACAGCAACAGGGCACTTTAAACTTGAGGTGTATGAGGCCTAAGGATGCTCTTCTGAGATCATAACTGGCCAAAGTCAGGCCTGCTGTCAGTCCCACCATTATGAAGACAGTGCCTCAGGACCCACTCATTGTGCTCTGTGCCCCAGCAAAGACAGGAAACAAAGACAGAGGAGGTCCTGGGCAGTGTGTTTTCAATGTAACTGTGGGAGTTGCTATACATTTAGCTGGGAGCACTCATTTAGAGATCAGAATAAATGGAAGCACAACTTTCAAATACCAAAACCAAAACACTTGCCCAAAGGTGTTAAAATTCAAAACATTCTAATTGGATATGGGAACAAAAAACAAAGGGGCCAAGGCTGACAACCCAAGAAGTCTGAGGATAGAATTGGTACCATAGGAGGTTTGGCCAGGACACAGTTGTGGAGGGCAGGGAAGGGGGTAGGCCAAAGTCTGAGGAGTAGTCAGTAGGAAAGGAGGCCAGAGCCAAGCACCACTTGGGAGAAGGAAAGCCCAGAAGAGCAGAGGCAGTGAGGTACAGTGAGAGGAATCAGGACCCAGCCACAGGGGAGGAGGCTTCTCCAAGCTGCTTCATCAGGAGATAATAGTTTGAGAGGAGGAAAGCAGGATCTCCTGGTAATGGCAAGAAATGCAGGTGGTGGCTGGCTTCGGGAACAGGAAGTAGACCTAGCAGATATAGGTGCAGACCTTCAAATAAACCTAAGAAGTGTCCAGACTGTCCTTCCTCTGTGCCCCATCGAAGAGGTGATGGGGGCAGAAGCAGTCTCATGTTCATCTGAGTGTCACTTCCCTGCAGAAACCCTTCAAAGCCTCCCCTTTGTTCTTAGAACAAATTCTGCCTCCACTCCATGGCCTAAGATGTCCTGCCTACCTTTCTAGGTTCTTGTCTTCACCTCCTCTCCAGGGTTTGGGCTCAGAGCTCCTCCTTGCGGGTCCTTGTGTGAGTCATGCCCACTCTTCCTTTCAATCCTTCTTATATGCTATTCCTTCTGCTCTCAACACATTCTTTTCCCACATTCCTCACCTGGCTAGTTCCGACTCATCATTCAGATCAACAGAAATGCCACTTCCTCCAGGAAGCATAGGTCTGTGCACTCCTTGGCACACCGTACAAACTCTCTAGAGAGGCTTGTCAAATTCTTTGGTAATTGGTACCCTCTCATCATGTGTGAACTCAGATGGGGTAGACACCACATCTTTCTTGTTCACCATTGGTTCCCTAGTGCCTGGCCCAGAATACACACTCAATACATATTTTGAATAAAATAGTGAATCGATGAAAGCCCATTGATTGATTTCTTTTGGTCTAGTTACCACTTATTGATTGCCTGACCTGTGGCATGTTTGTTCTAAGAGTGGTGATCAGGATGGGCATGGTCCCTGTCCCTACTTGAGCCTATCACCTTGTCTAGTGAGGGCACAGACAGCCACATCAAGAATCCTGATATAACAAGCTCTCCAGAAGGGACCCAGAATGCTCTTGGTAGTTGGGGGGGGGGGGGCACGTGCTGAAGAGAAAGTAAGGGGAAGGCTCCATGGAGATGAAAGGATCAGAACAGCCTCAGAGGTCTGGGGATCCCGTAGCAGGCAAGGAAGAGGGAGGAAGGACGTTTCTGGCAGACTCGGTACAGACAGCAAAGTCATGGGATCAGAAAATAATGGCAGATGTTCCAGGGATAGCAAGTAGGCTGGGTGACCACTGTCAAAGATGCGTACTTTGGCTGAATGAGGGGAAGATGGAAAGTAAGCAGCAGCCAGATCACCGAGGACCATATTTGCCATGTGGAAGATAATAGCATTTATCTCATAGTCAGTGGGGAATATGAGAAGCCCTCCACTTTGGTTGGTGGACAGCCTGCTGGAAGACAATAGCTCACCTGGTTGGGATGCCTTGCTCTGTGAGCACCTGAGAAGAGAGAGAAAACATTCAAGGGAAAACATTATGCTCCATAGTATAAAATTGTATAAATTCTTATCAAATTACAGAGGATGTAGAAAGGATATTGGCTGATCCCAGAATCCTCAGACAAGAGGGACTGCTTTGGGGTCAAAGCTGTGACACACACCTCCCACAGCAGAGGCACACGTGAGAAGGAAGACAGGTGAGTGAGGGCTCCAGATCCAGTTCTGCTGTGCAACTTTGGGCAACTCCCTTCTCTCCTCTAGGCCTCTGTTTCCCCTGCTAAGCCCTTTCTGATCCCATGTCATATGGTTTGATGGGCATCTTGGTGTCCACAGTAGAGTTTTGGGGGATGGCCCATCCCAAGGATACTGCTAGTTTTTGTGCAAATAAGAAAACAAAGCCCCCTTCCACTAGTCACTTTATTTACATAAATTGGGAAACTGGTTTACGAAATATATAAATCTTCGCTGTTTACTAAGGGAAGAACACATCCCCAGGGTGGTAAAATGTACAACGTACACAAAATTAACCAGTAGCCCTGGACCCTCATGGCACTCATGGCAGAAAACAGGGGCTGGAATTGTCATCAGTCTGGTCCAGTGAGGCCTATCTTATAAGGAAGGGCATGGCTTTTGAGGTGAGCAAAGTAAATTAGAAGAGCCTGTCAATAGGCAAGACCCAGAATGGCTGCCGTCAACTGAGTGATGGTGGCTGTCCTGCAGCGATCTCTTCTTCGCATGATATTCTCCAAGATAACTCTAGCCAGAAGCTATGTTTGAATGTGGGGTCTGGGGCAGGGAGCACAAGGTTTAGTTGAATGGCCTCATTGCTATAGTCGTCCTTTGTGGATGATGGTAAGTAGTTGAGAAGGTTTTTCCTGAAGTCATTCCAAAGGACTGGACACCACCTCAGACACCTCAGACTCCTCAGACACAGAGAACAACAGTGGACTTGACATGGAAGTCTCCTGAATATTTTAAAGAACTGGTGTTTCTTCCTCCACAAATGAAACCTTCAACAGCATGTGATAGGTGCATTTATCTGGGACTGACTTATTTACCAGCAACTAAAACATGAAATGAGCTGGTCCCTAAAGGTAATTTTGTTCTTCCCTATCTGGTGATTTAATAAATTGTCCTTATCAAGGAGGTCGAGAGGCACTGGGGGAAGGTTCCACATTTGCTTTCCATATTCTTACATTCTGCATGAGCAGTCATTTTCCATTTAGGGCCTGTGATGACCCCCTTGGGACTATCTGCATGATCCTGTGATTTCTGGTTTCTGAGGGACTGGCCATGTGTTTGCCTTGGCAGAATCTAATAGGAAACTTTCTTTTGCTTCTTTTTGGTTTTCAGATTTAAAGTCCTAGGAATGTTTTAGAAAGAAGTCCCTAACTTGCACAACGTTTCAACTATAATAGAACAAAACAGAGGTGCTTCTCAAGAGCACTATCCTTCTCCTTCCCCAGCCATACATTTTATAAGAGCAAAGGAGGCTTGATTATGATTACACATATTACCGTCAATTCCCCAATGCTGTAAGAAATGTGAGTGTGCCCTAGGAGATGCCATTTATTTATTTATTTATTTATTTATTTATTTATTTATTGCCGGATAGGAAACCCACGAACTGCTAGGAGAAAGAGGGACCTAGTATGGGGTTGGCCCTAAAAACGAGAGGAGCCATAGTTTATGATTCAGTGGCAATTCAGTGATGGTGATGGTGATGGTTGTGCTAAGGCCAGAGGGGACTTTCTCCTAGGTTGAGGGGGTTGGGAGGACCTATGAGCCATGAGCCTGGGTGATCCATCTGGAAATATAGACAGTGTGGATTGTAGTGGACAGAGTGCTAGAAGTACAGGGGCCTCCCGAGCCTCCCAAGTGCCAACGAGACCTGAACAGCAAAACGTTCTTGGTTCCTCTTCTTAGGTCAGCATTATAGTGGCTGAATCCGAAGTTCCTTGTAAGGTATTTGTATTTTTATCACTTTGTATGCTTTTTTAAACTGATGACTACCCCTGACGCCAAGATCTGGAAATAAGGCAATTCATTAACTGTCATGATCTGAGAGGGCATTCTCGTTAATTTTTGAAAATTAATCACTAAATCTTTTGTGATGTCTTCGAAAGCAACCTCACAAATCAGACCATCACCTTTTCCCCAAGAAAGGAACCCAGGAGGCAGCTTGAAATTTCACCGTTTCCTTCCAGGACTGTGGGAGATAGCAAAGGGAGACTGCTCCCCACCCCACCCCCAACCCCACTGTGTGCCTTTTTTTTTTTTAAAGAAAAGATTAATTCTTTATAATGCCTTTAATGGAAATGAAGAGAACAAAATTAACATTAGCATTTTATCACAAAGTTAAGAAATTGAAGGAAAATGTCAACGTGCCCATTTTAGTTAGAGCCAGAGAGAGAGAGAGAGAGAGAGACGGAGACAGAGAGAGATGGATGGGGAGGGAGAGAGAGAATGAGAGAGAGGAGTCCTTGAGACTCAGGGTCTCAGTTGCTTCTGTTGCAAATTGATGCTGTGGAAATAGGCGCTGGTGCAGAGTATAGCCTATGTGTGGTGCTCATACCCATATGCAGCCTGATCTACAACACTATTTAAAGAGTAATTTGGGGGCACCTGGGTGGCTCAGTGGGTTAAAGCCTCTGCCTTCGGCTCAAGTCAGGATTCCAGGGTCCTGGGATCGAGCCCCACATCGGGCTCTCTGCTCAGCTGGGAGCCTGCTTCCCTCTCTCTCTCTGCCTCCCTCTCTGTCTGCTTGTGATCTCCATCTGTCAAATAAAAAAATAAAAAAAAAAGAGTAATTTGAGGCAACAAATGAGACATCAATGTATAGCCAGTTTCCCAGGACCTGGTACACATTACATGCTGAATTGGGTATTCATTATGAAGCCCTCTCAAGTCCTTTCTGGAACCAGCTGAGAAGTAAACGAAAACATTCTCTGATCAATGCTTCATATTAACCCTACAAAGTAGATACTATGATTGTTCCCACTTCATGGATAAGGAAATAAGGCTGAGGCAGGTGAAGTCATTTGCCCAGGATTACGCAGTTAATAACTAGGAAATCTGTGCCTCCAACCCAGGACAGTAGATGCCAGACTTCGTGTTCTTTTCTATAATCCACTTTCCCCAGAATTGGTATGAATGAAACTGTTCATGACATCATTAAATCTTTGAAATATCACAACAGGAAGCTATCACAAGAGATGATCTAATCCATCCGTTTCTTTACACAAATGAGAATGCTGAAGTTTAAATCGGGTAAGTGGTTTGACCTAGGCCACACAGAAAATGATTGGCAGAGCTGGAATGAGAATAAAAGTTGGCAGGCCCAGGAGGGACCCTCCCAAGGAAGCTGTCCCTCCTTCCAAAGGCCACTGCTCAGAAGAGAGAGAGGAGGGGAGGGGTGCTCTGGCCCAGGGCTGGCCCTCCTCTGGCAGGGGTTCTTGACCTGGGAACACAGAACCTGGATTGGACAAAAATTAACTGTTAATTTCACCACCTTCCAAGTGGAATTTAGAATCACCCCTACCAATTAATGCAGGTAATAAGTCACAGTTGTAGCATGTTCCCAAGAGATATTAGAGATATTTGCAAATCACGCTTGAGCTGTTTATACTCACTGCTCTGAAATGACGGTGGTTGTTCAGAACTCCTCAAAAAAGAAGTACATATGTCACTTGTAGTACCAATTTGTCTGTAAAATATTTTCCAACTCTATCTCAATAGTTTGGTTACCTTTGTCATCTCATGTACTTTAGCTTATGCCTTTAAAGGCTTTTCTGATACGGGCCAATGGGCTTCAGCAGACCACCAAGGGGGCCAGGGCACAATCCAGGTTAAGACCTCCTACCTGACCATAAATAGCATCCTCTTGTCAAGCAGGGATGACCTCCAATGGTGAACAGTTTCACACAACCTCATGGCCACAAAAGTGCAATTCAGAGGTATCCTGAAACAGCCAGACTCTCCCCCGTTCAGCTAAAGGAAGGGCAAAAAGTGGGGCTGAAGGAGCAGGAATTGTGTCATCCATCAACACCAAACTTCAGCCAAAAGTTCGGTCCCTTTTTAGTCATCCCACAGACTGTTTGCTGCTGTGGTGTCACTGGCCCTCAGTGGGAAAGTACAAAGTGAGTTTTGATTCTTCATTCTTGGAAGAGGTGGTCAGCCCTGGCTTTGTGCAAATACATGTCAAGCTACATCCCGTGAAAACTTCGTACCAACACTGGCATCGGGGTGTTGGGGGAAAGGTGCAGCTAACTCTGGATATCCAAAGACCATTCCTCACTGGCGCCATCACCCTGTACCTTACTGCCTCCTCCCTTCCCCTTTGCTGAGTCTGTGTACTCTGTGGTGGGTCACACCAGCCGAGATGCCACACATGTAGCCAGTGTCTTGGGACGAACTCAAAGCTGTGACATATGTGCATTCTATCTGATCTCAACCCGTGTTAAACAACTTATTTTGATCCAAGGAATAATGTTTTGTTCATGCATTAATTTAGCCCATGGATTCTTATATGCGCAATTTTGTAGACACAATTTCCTCATCTAGCCAGAAAACATGGTCATTTCCTGCTGACAGAAGAGACCGCAGGGTCAGGACACAGCAGCAGTCCCTGTGCAATAAAGAAGTGGCCCTAGTATTATCTCCACTTTAGATAGACAAGGAAACAAGGTCCTGTCTGACCAATGGATGACATTTTCTTCCAAATCCCCAAATGTATGCATAGTAACATGCCCAAAACTAGACCTAAAATTCGACTCTTCCTGCAACTGGATTTTGGCTTTACCCTGTTTCCCTTTCCTGGCTGAACATGAATGGAGGATCCTAAAGTGCTAATGAAGGCTGAGAGATGAGGAAACAAATTGTCCCAGCTACAAATCCTTTCAAAAGGCAGTGAGTGGACACAACAGCAACACAGTGCATGTTCCCATTTCCAAGACCCATGGGACACATAATCACTGGAACATCAGAGGGCAAAGCCAACTAGACAGGAGTCTAAGAATACCCCACGTGGAAGCACAGAAAATGAGTGACAGAGTAATTAAGGGACATAGCATTGAAAGCTCCCTGGCAAACTTTCTCTCTGGGTGCAGTCATGGTTCCCACAACAGTCTGATGCTGGAGATGTCCAGAATACACCTGTAAATACTCAGCTGCTGGGGCAATTACAGCAGTTAGATGACCATCTGTCATTTGGGGAAACAACTGCCTAATTACATCCTTAACTGAGTATTTGCAGATGTGTTCAGTACATGCAAAAAAGGCAGCCACTCAGAGCCTTGACCAAGGGCCTCATTATCACATTATCAAATCCTTCCACAGCAACCAGAGAAGACCCACAAGTCAGCGGTTTTGCCCCAGTACAGCCATCCTAGTGGGACAGGGAGGAACAGAATGAGAGAGAAAGGGGGCAAGCCCTGTTCTTCTCCAATGGCCCAATCCAGGCTTCTGGAGTGGGCTCCACCAGCCTCACTTACTGCAAGAGACGTGGCTTCAGGGCATTGGTTGGGGAAGGACGGAGGGAGGGCCCTGGTTCTCCACATCCTTGGACCTGTCCCAAAGACAATACTGGTTGAACACATGTAAAGTTGGGTCAGATCCTCTGGCTCTGCAGCATGGTTGTTGCTATAAATGGCTGGATCTACCCCCAGAGCTGCCTAGAAACGTGTGATAGTTGACAATGATGGCAAGACTTAAGATTTGGTTCAAATAATCTCCTCTCCCCTTTTATAGTCAAGAGAGGAACTGCAGAAGGGCTTTCACTGGCCTTTGTCTCTCTCAGTACCATGATCAAACTTACCTGTTGGTCAGGCAGCTGCTGCCTGTTCAACCTGACAAATCAGAGAATTGAGAAATACCAGATCTGGGAGAACCCTTGGCCAGCATACCAGACTTCACTACTGCCACCCCCACCCCATTATTTATTTTGCAGAGGAGGAAGGAGAGGTAGGGAGAAGAGGCTTGTCTGAGGTTGCACGGAAAGTCAGGGGCACAAGTGAGACTAGAACCCAGGTCTCTGCAATGCACAGAGATGACGCAAGACAGGCCACTTCTGTCCTCCTCCCTCTTCCAAACTTGTCCTGAGGAGCCCTCGGCCGCACCTCAATCCTGATTAATATTTGGCAGATGGAATTTCCTGTACCCATGTTGTCACAAAGACTTCCTAAAGTTAACAGCACTGGAAATATGCATAAGTCAATGATGGCTGTCGATGGCAGGATCTCAGGGCAGGCAAAGCCATAAAAATCGAGAACAAGCTTCCCTAGGTGTAAATATAAAACTCCTTTGGGAACATATCTGAAGGAAGAGTGTTTTTATAACATGGAGCTAAAATCTAAATTGCATTATTCAGAGCTGTATAAGTACAGACTAATAAATAACACATAAAATAAAACAGCAATTTATGGGGAAGACCCATCCTATATTTCAAGCATTTTCCCACTCTTAAATTTGTTATTTAATATGGGACACTTTTAGCCACAAAATTTCTAGAGTTGACTCAATATCTTTTATGTGCTTTACAAGGTCATTAGAGAATTTATTTGTTCTTTCCCTTACAGATTGGAAGGTGGGCAGTGATATATGAGGTTTCACATTTTATTTATTCACCAAACTGTTCCAGATGTGATCCCATCATTTATCCACTGACACATCAAACCTGCTGGGTGCCCCACACACTGACCTCCTTCCCACATTCGCTTTCATGCTCTTAAAGTTATAGCAGGGCTCACTTCGATGAGAAGACAAGAGAATTGCTATTTGGGGAGAGGTGGTGGTGGGAGGGAGGTGATCGAACTTCAGTAATAAAAAATTTAATTGCTCAGCTACAATTTGAAAACGATATCCAGGTGGAAAACTGACCTAGTACCATTCTCCCAAACCACACTGCTTCCCGCACGCCCTCCACATGGGGCTGCATGCCTCTGGTGTGGAATGTGCAGGATCTGAATAAACGGAATTGAGCAGGTACTAAATCATTTCTCCCTTCTCCTAGTGATTTGTCACCGTAATAAGCATTCTGAGGGTGATAGACCTTTTATTACTACACACTGTTAAGCAGGAAGGAGGCTGCAATGTATTCCTGGTGCTCTTTTGGGAAAATAATTACCCCATGCAGACATTTTTTTTTAAAATATCGATTTAACAGAAAGTTATATTTAAACCCAAGTGCTTATTTACTGCAACATATGAAATGTTGTTATGTTTGTGTTGGAGAGGATAATGGTGATGCATGTTAGAACACTACAGTCCCTGAGATGTGATTTGTGCTCTCCCCACCACCTCCTGACATGCTTTTGGGTAGAGGCAGAGGAGAAAGGGGGGTGGTTCCCACTTGAGGAGTACCTCTGTAATGCCAGTTCTTTATGTAGAAATATTGACACTCTCAGCTAATATCTGAAAAGCATTTTGTGATTTGCCGAATGTTGTCATCTGCAAAACCCCTTTTGCTCCCCATGATGGGTCTTGGGAGGGTTTCGGGGCTGATGCTATCAGTCCTGTTTTCCAGAGGAGGGGACTGAGGCTCACAGGGGCTGATATGAGAAGGGAAAATGTATATACAGAGCTGGCACTGTAGCTGGAGTTTTCAAATTTAGAAAGAAAAAAAAAAGAAAGAAAGAAAAGAAAAAGAAAGACAGAAAGAAAAAAGAAAGAAACCATATTGCATGGGACACACTTGTACTAAAAATGGACTCAATCTTTATATGAAATTCTATTTAACTGGGCATCCTGTATTTTAGGCTGACAACCTGAAGTATGGTGGGACTCCAAAGTGAGAAGTCCTAACACCTTCTTGCCCCTGCCACAAAAAGAATGATATGGCTTGGTTAAGAAAGCATGGGTGACTTGCCCGCAGTCACATGGTAAGAAAATGGCACAGTTGGTAATTCAGATCATTTCTGTGACTTCTTAGCAGAGTGATTTTAAATGCTCCTCTGCCTCCTCAACTTCTACCTAGGACGAGACGGGAGAGCTGTCACTCACTGTGACAGGATCACAGCATTCTCAGGACATCCCAGGTGGGAAACAGCCCTCTCTGTCTTTTGAGGTCCCTATGCGCCAAGGAATGCAATGTTCCAAGGCCACCTGTGTCTGGCATCCCCAACACTTAACCCTGAGGGTATCATCTCAATGCGACTCAACCCACAACCACCATACCCAAAGGGACTGTTCTCTTCAAGTGGGCATAAGAAAATGTGCTCAGTCTCCCTCCTAAGGACAGAAATGTACATCTAAACAATGCAATACCATTTTCTGCTTAGCAGATCATCAAAACACAAAGCTCTATTATACCCGGAGCTGATAAATGGGAGGGAAAACAGACCTCTCCTATAGTGTTAGTGAGAGTGTAAATACATGCCGTCTTTCTAGGAATCAATTTGGTACTATCTATGGCAATTTTAAACTTGACCCAGTGGTTTCACGCTGACAAAAATTAACTTGGCCATAATACCACCCAAGCAGAGCTTTGCACGTTCTAGCCCTAGCCATTGGCCGTAAAATCTGACTAGACAAATTCAACGTGACTCTGCTCACACCACAGCTAAGAGCACCCACCATTAGCAAGGGGAGCTGGGCTAAGGTCTCCACTCATCCTTCTTCCATTGACTCCCATAAAGTCAATACTGCTATTAACGCATTATACTCATGTGGAAACTAAGACTCGTAGAGATTTAGTAACTCAATTCAGATACACGATTAGTAAATGGAGGGACAAGGATCTGAACCCAAATCCGTTTTGTACCAACGTCTGCTCATTCAGCCCTTTCCACACTGCTGTGCAGAGGAAGAGCAAAGAGGCAGCCCTGGTGACAGACCCCACAGAGGAGCAGGAGCTAGATGTTCCTCTCCCTGGTTGGGTTGTGGTATTTTCTGTCATGGTTCAGCTGCTCAAACTTCTGGAACTAGTCATTAGCAGGCAGAAGAAGTCTGCACAGAATCTAGGGTTCCCAGCAAGCCTCCATTCATGAATGGATGCATCAGTAACAGTAGATCTCTGCTCACCAAAGGAATCCATTTCTTTGGTTTCAGTCAAAATGTGTATCAGTCTTTTTTTTTTTTTTAAATTCATGTAGTCAAGTCCTTTCATCAAAAGCAAATGACAGCTGGATGGTATAAAGGATAAACTTGGAGGTGTCAGCTTGAAAAGACAATGACAACATTCTGAAGGGCTGACACCACTGTGAAGTGATTGGGAAGAAATTATTTTTAAAAATGTTCCAGTTACATGATTAACCCTAAAGGCAAGAAAGATGTAACCCTGTTGGGGTGGGTTTTTTTTTTTTTTTTAATGAAGTAAAAGATGGATGGCTTTAATGAGCGAGCAATGAAACATTTCAACTCCCCTTCCAAGCATAAGGAAAAAGAAAAAAGAAAGGAAAGATCGTTATTGAGGACCTGAAGTATGTAAGGAAGACACTGTGGTAGGTTCATGCCCCTCAGAGACTGCTGTAGTCCAGCTCTGCCCTCACAGATGAGAGACTTGCATCCAAAACTGCAAATCAAAGCAGTATGATGGAGTGCAAAGGGCTTTAGTCCACTGCTCACACTAGAGATTGACTGGGTGGATCTTGGATAAAAGCCTCAACCCTGCTAGGTCTCAATATCCTGATCTGTAGCATGGGAATAATATTGTCTGTCTTATACCTCACAGGGCTGTTGCTTTGTTAGAAGCAGAATAAACAGAGGCAAGCAAGTGCTAACCCTTGGCTGGCCTTGAGACCTTGGAGAAGTCACCTCGTCACCTCCCAGATGTCTTATTTGGGAGGAGAATAGAAGGGCCAAATCTGGCTACTGACCAGTTGCAAATATGTGCAAGACATGGGATATGGACCTTGTAAAAATAACTATTTCAGCCTTGAACTACTATACCCTTGGAAAAATTTTCCTGAGAGCTAAAATGTAATGGGTTATAGGGAATGCCATCTATAAGTGGCCTGTGGTTTATGTGTGAGGACCTCTAGCGCTGCCTCAAAGGCGAGTGTGGCACGTGTTCACTGCTTCTACTCGTATAGGGCCCTTTCACCCAAGTGCCCACAAAGAGCATCTCTGGATGTCTCTAGAATTTTCTTCTCATGCGTTGTAATTGGGGTAGAATTGATATACAACAAAATGCACTTATTTAAGCTATACTCTTATTTTGAGTATATAAGAGCACTTTAAATGTTACGAGGCTTTTCTATACCTGCTTCATCTGGTCAGTTACCTTTCTGTATACATTTCTTTGTCATAGATTTCCACTGTTTCATGTGGACCCTGCTCAGGAACACTTTGTAGTTGTCCTCTTAGTGTTTAGCTTTTCCTTAGTTCTCCCTCTGGTTTAGATAACCTAGAAGCATTTTACTTACGTACATTTCTTTTCATCCATTTACAGATATCTGTGTTTTTTTGTCATCCCGATAATAATATTTTTAGATCTATTAGTAATCTTCCTTTGAATGTTTTATTTATTTATTTATTTATTTATTTATTTATTTGAGAGAGAGAATTAGTGAGCCAGGGGAGGAGTAGAGGGAGAGGAACAAGCAGGCTACATGTCCAGTGCAGAGCCCAATGCAGGGCTTGATCTCACAACCTTGAGACCATGACCTAAACTGAAATCAAGAGTTAGATGCTTAACCAGCTGAGCCACCCAAGGGCCCCTCTATTAGTAATCTTTTAATAGCCAGACCACTTCTTCTACCATTACAAAATATAACTTGTTCAATCACGCCCTGAATTTACTGAGTCTACTAGGTCTCCTTTCAAAACAAATTTTACTGATAAACTACCAATGTATCCACTGAGAATGTCAGAAGTTAGCCAGGACAGTTTCATTTTTGTCTTCTATAAATAATACATTATTTCTGAGTGCATCCCAGAGCCAGCCAGCCAGCTGAGCTGCAGTGAGGTTGCCAGGGGCTGTATGTTGTGGGAATCACATACAGCCACACAGGGACTGTCTTTGCTCCAGGCAGTGCCATCCACACATGAACACTCATGTTTCCTCGTGCTACCCCTACTGTTGACAGGAAGCATCAAACTTCCAGCTTCAGAAAGAAGACACACACTACCATGCTGCTAAAAGCAGGGTGGTGCACACCCCTCTCAGATTCCAGGTGCTGAGTTCTGCGAAGGGTTCTCTGGCACAGACACAGGGGCTTTGGACATAATTGATGATTTACCAAGCCAAATGAACTTGACCTAGTTTGTTTGTCCTATAGCTGCTTGGGGTACAGATGCACCTCATTGAAGCAAGTGAATGTGATTCAGTGGCTCGAGAACAAACTGAATCAGAGAGTGGCTAAGTTGATAGCTTCTTTTTCGTCCAGTGATAAAACACATGCTTGGCAACTGACACTCTAGAAAACAGGAAGAATGATTCTCTAAAGATAAAGCATGGCATTCGAGTAAACTGGATATAAGTGACTAACTCAACACAGCTATAGGCTGGAAAGCACCTGGCAATGCCAGCCAGTCACCTATTTTCAAGAAGCCCCCTCATTGTTAGCTTTGTTGTCCCCGACAGGTTACTGCGACACCTAGGCAAGACATGATGGTGGCCCTGACTTGGACAGCCAGCTGTGGGGACAAATAGGAGAGGAGCAATATGAAAGGCATGCTGAGAACAGTATGGAATATTTCTTGTTAACTGTGGAAAATCCTGACTCGAGCTGGAGGTGGCAAGGTTGGGGGTAGGGAGGTAGTGGTGTTTGTGAATATTCATAAATTCCCCTGCAGAAACACCATTTGATGATAGGGTGCTGACCAAGTATTATGAAATATATGATATATGCAACATATTTCCTTTTCAAATTTTGGAATGTTTAAAAGCTGTAAATGACACCTGGCTCCAAGGGCTTCAGATAAGGGAGAGCAGACACTTACAACACAGTGGTTAAAAAGATGAGCACTAGGAAAGACTGAAGGGAAGCATTTCTTTGCCAAACTAAACATCACTGCCATCACTTGGGGCTACAATGCTTAAGATCTGACATATTTTTGGGATCCAGACTTGGCTGTACTCTGAACTTACACTGTGAACTTGAGCAAGCCACTTGCCTTCTCAGGACCTTTGGAATATGAAGGGGGAAATTAAACCATTTTGGAAGACTGTCCAGCTTGAACTCATGGACTCCAACAGGTACCTATTGCAGAATAACCCTGACTGGGATCTGAAAACCTCTCACTTGCTACTTTCAGGGGGGTACGGTAACACACTCTTTGTTTTCATAACCCAGGGCTATGTCCACACCTGGAGCAGAGCCTCAGATGGACAGACCCAGCTCCTAGAGGTTTGTAATTGATCAGGACACATTATGATGAAGTAATTTTCTTGTCTTCATTCTCCATGTCAGCAGAGGTCTGTCTGCCATGCAGGAAGGGTGACAGAGTAATGTGAGCCGCAGCCAAAAACCTGCTTTTTCTCCCCAGTTATGTAGCCTGCCACGAGATATGGCAGGCAGCGGGAAAGAGTCCAGACAAGCAGGGGAGTTCAGCTGCTCTCAAAATATCATACAGGAACTTTAAAACATGAACTGATTTATGCTTTGTAATGTTTTCAGTAATGTGTGAATTAAGTTAGAGTTTGAATCTGGGCTAAAGGAGAAATTTTCTCTCCTACCAGACACAAAAGGGCCACAGAAAAAATCTCATTGTATGCTAATGATCCTTCTGCTGTACCAAGAATTTCAATTTGCATAAATAATGGATTCTGGGCAAGAATATGTAACTGTGTTACCTTTTAGTATCAGAGAAGGCTCAGAGTTACTTGGAGACCTGAAAACTCCACTGGGCCTTATGACTTTCTGGGTGGAGGCAAAGGCTTCAGCACTGCAAATCTGGTTTATTAACTCGGCAAGCTCAAGGTGCTGCCATGGGACCCTGACACAAGCCTCCAAATTCTCAGCTGAGGCACGGACGTCCCAGGCCTGTGACCTTCCCCAAACCAGACTGTACATTAGGAAGCAAGCCACATCCTGAGTGGGAACTTATGTGGAAGATGATGCCCACCCCCACAAAAGCCAAGACCCTAGGATGCCCTCCACAAATCCATTTTCTGAGCCAGTAGCCCATTTTCCCCTTAAGGTTTTATTATTTTGCACTTTTTTGACTTCAGAGAATTTTACAATAACTAGGTTTGTGACCAAACAAAAAAACAAAACAACAACAACAACAAAAAAAACAAAAACAAAAACAGAACTTGACAACAGCAAAACCAGTCACCAATGATACTAAAACAAAGAGGAGGAAAAAGGGTATCATAGACCTGTGTGTTGCAGCTCTTTGCTGGTCTAGCTCCCGTTGTGTGAACAGCCAGACAAGCCTTCTGAAACCCAGAGGCCCTGAGTCAGTCATTATGATCCATTCCGTTTGTTATCATTTGATTTGAGGCTACTATAATGAACATCTCCGGGGGCACTGTGGTTCTGTCTTGCAAAATCTTCAGTGCAGCATCTGTTGGTGTTACGGGAACCTTCAAAGGGGATCTGCCCAGCTTATCAAAAGGCAAGGAGAGTTTGACATTTGCATTACTGAAAGCCTTCTCTAGAAGTTAGCCTTCTGGCTAATTCTGAAAAGTATTAGATGTTGTTTCATAGTTGAAATAACGTAAGTGCAAACACTTGGTAGAGCATAGAGTGCAGATGGTCCCTGACTTACGATAGTTCGACTTAAGATTTTTCCACTTTATGATGGTGTGAAAATGATACACATTCAGTAGATCTTTTCCTGGACTAGCAATACATGGCCTGATCCTCCCTCATGATGCTGGGCAGCAGCCGTGAGCCACAGCTCTCAGTCAGAACACAGTCATGAAGGTCAACGACCTGTACACTGACAGCCATTCTGTCCCTGCACAGCCATCCCGCTTTTCACTTTCAGTACAGTATTTAATACACTGTATGCGTCAACATTTATTATCAAATGTGCTTTGTGTTAGATGATATTGCCCAACTATAAACTCATGTATGTGTTCCAAGCACATTTGTGGTAGGCCAGGCTAAGCTACGACATTCAATAAGTTAGGTGAGTTAAATGCATTTTCAACTTAATGATATTTTCAACTTACAAATTAATCTGGACTAAACACTACCATAAGTAAAGGAAGGTCCATACTACACAGTATACAGATGTCATGTGGAAGCCCCACAATTGCAGAGGATACCATAGTTTTAATTTGACATCATAGTATTTAAGTTACAAGATGTGAAGAATAGAGTAAACATCAGTCAAGGACTTGACTTTCTCTTTTGGGGAAGGGGGTCATGTGCTTTAGGTTGTACACAGGATAGTTGTACTATCCTGATGGAATTATGATCTTGTTATGTCTTTACTTGAAGATCAAGTATGGTTTACAGAGATGTGTATGGGTACCAAGTTGACAAGAGATGAACTTTTGATGGATGATTCTATGTGCCAACTTGACTGGGCCATGGGGTGTTCAGATATCTGGTTAAACATTATTTCTGGGTGTGTCTGGGTGTATCATGGAGCTGGAGATGTATGTTGGATACAGGATGGACCAGAACATGAAGAAATCAGAGAGAAGGTTTTGACCATTGATGGATCAGCCAGAGAAATGGGTTTCTGGCCACAGAAAGGGTATATCTGGAGCTCAGGCTCTGGACACAGCAGAAGTGGCTCTGTCTTGGGTGGAATTACCAGTGGTTAATAATGGTTTGTACAGAAAGGATCAGAGCTCAGGCCATTAGCTCAAACACCCCAGTGAGGCAGGCCTGGTAAGGTGAAAGCTGAATGGGCTGACTCTTATCAAGGAATATGAGCCTATAATTCTAAATCCACAGCAATAATGGCAGATTCAGATCATCCAAGTCTCTGAGGCCTATTTAATTATACAAATAATGGTCCATTTTTATGCACAAAGATTCTAGTCACACTCACAACCAGCCCATCGGGGGCCAGAATGGTGATCGTTGATGATAATGCAAGCCTGGCATAAATATAGAGCTTGGGCTTATCAAAGCATTTCTTCATTGATGAATTCATTTTTGCCTTCACAGAAAATCTCAGACAGGTAAGGCAGATGTTACCTTCACTTGCATAGAGAGAGGTTTCGACCTAAGGCTACCCAACCTGTCAAGGGCAGAGGAAAGTGGCCTAGACCCTAGTTTTCAGGTTTTTCTACAAGCCATGTACCATGATTGCCTCAAAATCAGCCAGGTTGTCACTGATGAATAGCATATTTCCACAGGGCCTCCGAATCCTGGGCTGCTTAGAACCACAGCCCCTCATTTTCCAGTAGGTTTGCAATTTAGAGACTAGGTTCTGATGAGAAGTATCTGGAGTCTGATAACAGCTAATTACAGTTAAGGAATATGAAAATTAGGAGCTTGAAAGAAGATTGGCTTCTACTACTGCCTGGGCAGAATAATCAAGAAATTAGCAGAAAGTGATGGTGACCATAAAGAGGCACTAGAGGATAATTGAAGTATTAAAATTAAAGATATGCTGGCAAGTGGTCTATCCCTTGAGGATCCAGGCCATCTTCTTTGCTATCAGGCCATAATATGACTGAAGAGCCTTTCAACAAGTCAATGGGGGTTCTATAGAGGGGTTGTCTCCTAAGTGAGGGCCGCAACTACAGCTGAGGGATACCGGTGAATGGGTAGGATTTTCTGCATGGTGCACAGGGACCCTGGCTGGGCCCCACTATTGGCATTGGTCTCGCAAAATAGAGCACACTCACAGGAGCTCAATCAGAGAAATGAAGGGTCTGAACTACCAGCCTGGAAGAGCCTTGAAGTATGATGGCCAGGGTTTTAGCTGAGGAGGCAATGGCTCCAGATAGGTACAGTCAGCATTTGTGGTTATTTTAGTGGGGACATCACATGGAGAAGGGGTAGAAAAGAGTCATCAGATTCCCAGAGGAAGAGCGAAAACTACATTGAAAGCATTTAAAACCAAGAACTGTCTAAGTCATTTCTTGTCACCCACAATGGACATACACTTTCCATACATGGTCTCACTTACTCCTCCAAATCATCCCATGAAGTATCAGAGCTGCAAAAGAAGGTATTATCCTCCCCTCTCCCCATGCTTTTTTTTTTTTTTTAAGTTGATAGAACTGAGGCTCAGAGAGAAAAAGTGACTTGCCAAGAGTCAAGTGAGGCGAGACTGGATCTTGACTTCAGTTCTGTCCTGTCCCATAGCCAATGCTCTCTCCATTATTTCACATCGATTTTAATCTTATATAAGAAACACTCAGCATTTATAGTGTGCTACAGTGGAATCTAGGTTTCATGAGGTACTGAATTCTCTAGTATTTGAGACATTCAAGCAGAAGCTGGAGGAAAATCGTCAAGTATTCAGACATTAGGTACAAGTCAGACCACATAACCACTTATGTCCCTACCAGCACCGAGCTGTTTGGACTTGGCCACCTCAAAAGCACGTGTGAAGTGGGTGGGGCACATGTTGTAAATAAATCCCGGATTGATCCCCAGTAACTAGAAAGAGGCAAGATCAATGACTCACAAACCATTCTAAATCCTTCCTTTAGCCTCCTAATCCAGAGGTTATTTACTACCCACTTCACAAAGTTCACTAATTTGACAGCAGCCTTCTGTTTTCTTGCCCTTTGAGGCAAGTAGAAAAATGTCCATAGAGGAAAAGAGGGACAGGTGGTCCAACCTGGATATGCAGTTTAGCATTGAAAACAGTTGCAAAAGGTCCAGGGGGATAAAGTGAGACATGGGACCTATTGATATTTTCACCAATTGACCATTTTCCAAAAGGCACAGGTCTTACTCTAGCTAATAAATCTTAGTCTTTTTTTTTAAGATTTTTATTTATTTGATAGAGGGACAGTGAGAAAGGGAAGACAAGCAGGGAGAATGGGAGAGAGAGAAGCAGGCTCCTCACTGAGCAGGGAGCCTGATGCAGGCCTCGATCCCGGGACCCTGAGATCATGACCTGAGCCGAAGGCAGATACTTAACGACTGAACCACCCAGGCGCCCCTAATAAATCTTACTCTTCACCCTCACGCTTTATAATAGGATCTTTAAGAAGGGTGCTCTTTATTCTAAACTACCACTACCTCACTTACCTCTCATCCTCCCGAGGAATTGGGTCCCCACATTGCCATCTGATCGCTAGCCAACCTTACCTTTGAGCTTTAAATGTGCTCGCTGACTCAGTCTCAATGTGAATTTAAATACAATTTCATTTGGCACTGTGATCAAAAAGAACACTTAAATCACTAGCCTGGGAACAAATGTGCGTGGAGGTACAAGCAATGTTTTTATATCTTCATACCCCACCTACTTTTCCAGAAGTTTTTGGTTTCATATACAATATTTTAGAGGAAATCCCATGAAACCAAAATTGTTAAATGAGAGTAAAAATATAAGGAGAGTAAAAAATACAAGGATCAAGTAATAAAAAGGAATTGAGGGGAGGAAGATCTAGATCAAATGTCACAAACTCAGATGATTATAGGGACCAGTCAGGTAGCATAAATGTGGGGATTGGGTCAGACTTAAGACAAACAGTAGAATGTATAGAGTGTATGACATTCTTATGTATATACATGCATACTGTGTGTGTGTGTGTGTGTGTATCCAGAAGCCACGTGATTATTTTTAAACACAAGGCTAACAAAACATAACTCATCAACAGTCAACATTTCGCCCCCTCTTTTCTGACTCCTGACCCATATGAAGAGAAGTTTAAAAATGAGCAACAATTTGGCCCTGAGATTCCTGGAAGACAAAGCAAAGCTGGGTAGCTACAGTCTCTTCAGCAGTGCTAGAAAGCAACTAGATCAGTTCAAGAAAGATAACCTGTTTCTTATTTCACAACTCTAAGAAAAACCTGTTTGTTGCCTAGCTCTCTGCTTAAGGAAACTTGTACAACATAGTGAATGGTATACTTGACAAAAGTTTTACCCAAAAAGTGTCCTGATACACCACATATGATGTCTATTATGTAGACGCTAAGGAAAATCCAAAAGCATAACGTTAAGCTGGAGTTCTGTGAAGGCTAATCCGCTGGGGAACAGAGTGATAGAGACCAGGTCTGAAGCTTCCTGTAGTTCTGGTATGATTCAGGGATAAAGCTTTGAAAATTTGGAAGAATTCCCTAAAACTGGCATCCTTGAATATCAACAGCTTTCTTTGGGTTTTTGACAGGAGCCGTAATGCAGATAATTCAAACTAGAGGTATTGAAAGATGGCTGGAAAAAACAGGAGGTACTCTTCAATGTTGACAGAAAGAGAATCCATATCCAGCTCAGCAACCAGAATATCAACTGCAGGCTGGGTCCATGTTCATCTCAAAGGGCATTTCATTATACATTTGGGATGTAATCTCTCTTTCCCCAGCCAGCCTTTAGCTACAACATATGTCTGTGCACACCACAGACATACAAGGGGTTGTGATCACATCCATTCCAATGGCTTTAAATACCAACTTTATGCTCATGACTTCCAAATTGCTATCTCCAGTCTAGACCTCTTACCTGAGCTACTGAGTTGCAGAGTCAACTGTTCTCTTTACATCTCCCCTTGGATGTCTCAAAAACACCTTGAATCTTACATAGCCAAAACTAAAATTTGATTTTTTTTTTCTTTCTCCAAATTTTTTCCTCTCCCAGTTTTGTCCATCTCAGTATACGGCATGAACATCTTCCCAACTGCTCAAGCCAGAAAGCTGGGAGTCCTTACCCTTGATTCCTACTCTTTGAGATGATGGTAGAACATAAGGGGAGAAGAGCCTGGCCCTTGAAGTTCATTGCCAGGGTTTTAACCCCAAGACCACTTTTGATCAGTTGTGTGATCTTGGACAAGTCATTCAAAAATATCTGAGTCAGTTTTCACATTTGCAAAGTGCAAATAATAACACTTATTTTTACAGAGTTTTAAGAGGATTAAATGAGAGCAAAGTAAGCTTTTGGGATAATACCTGGCACTTGGTAGTAGACGTTCAATAAATGGTTGTCATAACTATCCTCCCCTTCATCTTGTATTTTATCTATTAGCAATCTCCTTTTTCTGTAAAATACAGCCCATTTTATGGGAAGTTTGGATGATTAAATGAGATCAAGCACATATACTACCTGAGTGGCAGACCCTCAATAAATAGTCGCTTTTATTAGGGATAATTAGTGTTTTTGCTGAGGCATCAAGGAGTAGTAAGAAGAATTCATTCACCCATTAATAATTCAACAGATATTTTTTGAGCATCTCCCAAATGTCAGGCATTGTGATAGATGCTGGGAATAGAGTAACAATCAAAATGAAGATCCTTGCCCTCATGGGAGTTTATTTTCCAGTGAGGGTTTGGGAAGCTCATAAATGTAGTAAATAAATCATCACATCATATGCTACTTGGGGGAAAGTGCTGCTGGGAAGAATAAAGCAGAGAAGGAAAATAAGGAGTTTAAGAGAGGGGAGGTCTCCCCGAGAAGGTGACATTTGAGTGAAAACATAAGAAGGATAAGAGGAAATCAAGTGTGTATCTAAAGAAAGAGAATTCTAGGCAAGGTAAAAAGCAACTGTTAAGGCCTTAAAGCAGAACATGGCTAACTTGTTTGAGGAGCAACAGAGGTCAGTATGGCTGAAGTGCAGGGAATTAGCAAAGTGGTAGTAGATGAAGTCAGACAGACAACAAGGGACCAGACCATGGAGGTCCTTATAGATCCTGGTAAGGACTTTAACTTTTAGTTTTAGTAGATGGAAAGTTTCAATGACAGAAGAAACATGATCTGTTATTTTTAAATTTTTTAGTTTAAATTCAATTAACACATAGTGTTTTATTAGTGACTCATCAGCTGCATATAACACCCAATGCCCATTACTTTAAGTGCCCTCCTTAATGCCCATCACCCACTTACCCCATCCCCCCACTCTCCTCCTCTTTAGAAACACTCAGTTTATTTCCCTTATGATTTGCTTTAAAAGGTCCACTCTGCCTGCTATGCTGAGACTAGACTTAAGGGGGTAGGGGTAAGAATGGAAGCAGAAGGAGGGAGTCCATTCAGGAAGCTATTGCAGTCAGGGGAACCAGAGATGATGACAGCTTGGACCAGAGTTGTATCAATGCAGAGGGTGAGAAGGGTTGAGATTCTGGATATACTTGAAAGTAGAACTTTCTTTTCTTTTTTTTTTCAGCATAACAGTATTCATTGTTTTTGCACCACACCCAGTGCTCCATGCAATCCGTGCCCTCTCTAATACCCACCACCTGGTTCCCCCAACCTCCCACCCCCCACGGCTTCAAACCCCTGAGATTGTTTTTCAGAGTCCATAGTCTCTCATGGTTCACCCCCCTTCCAATTTCCCCCAACTCCCTTCTCCTCTCTAACTCCCCATGTCCTCCATGCTATTTGTTATGCTCCACAAATAAGTGAAACCATATGATAATTGACTGTCTCTGCTTGACTGATTTCACTCAGCATACTTTCAAGTAAGTCGAAAGTAGAAAGTAGGGTTTAATAATTGCCTATGAGATAGACTTTCTTCTGTACTTGGAAGAGCTTTTGTTCCAAGGAATGAGGAACTAAACAAGAAATAAATCAATAACAATAATAACTGGAAAATCCTTAAACTTTTGGAAATAAGATAACAAAATTTAAAATGATCCATGAGTCAAAAAAGAAGTCTCAGTAAAGTAAATAGACATAATATATATTATATGTATTTAACTGAATAAAAATACAACATATCAAAATCTGCAGCATACTGCTAAAAGAGTGCATAGGGGAAAATGTATAGCACTAACCACTTATTCAGAAAAGAATAAAGCTCTCCAATCAATAATCTAAGCTTCTGTTTCATGATGATTTTAAAAATCAAACCAAAGAAAAACATAATAAAGATATGAACAAAAATCAATGAAATTTAAAATAACAGAAAAAAAACTCGATGAAACCCAAAGTTTATTGAAAAGACCCATAAAATTGATAACCTCTCAGTAAGACTTACAAAGGAAAAAGAGAAAAGATACATACTGATATCAGGAATTAAATCAAGGAATATCCTTACAGACCTGTAGATATTACAAAGAAAATAAGGACATCATATTAAAAAACTCCATTTACATATATTCAACAAACTTAGATAAAATGGACCAATTTCTTGAAAATCACAGACTAACAAAATGCACCAAACACGAAACACATAACATAGTCTTTTTTAAAATTTTTTTATTTATTATCAGCGTAACAGTATTCATTGTTTTTGCACACCCAGTGCTCCATGCAATCCGTGCCCTCTCTAATCCCACCACCTGGTACCCCAACCTCCCACCCCCCTGGCCCTTCAAACCCCTCAGATTGTTTTTCAGAGTCCATAGTCTCTCATGATTCACCTCCCCTTCCAATTTCCCCCAACTCCTTTCTCTCTAACTCCCCATGTCCTCCATGCTTTTTGTTATGCTCCACAAATAAGTGAAACCATATGATAATTAAAAAGTCTTACAATAAAAAAAATTGAATCTATATTTTTAAGACTTCCAAAAAAGAAATTAAATTAGTACTCCCAGATGGATTTGTTGGTGAATTCTACCAAATATTTATAGAAATTATAACCCATTTAACATAACCTCTTCCCCAAAATAAGAAGAGGCAATATCTCCTAACTCATTTTATGAGGCCATCATTACCATCAATACCAAAACCGGACAAAGTAATTACAAGAAAAGTACAGACCAATATTCCTCACAAATACAAAGTTTCTCAACAAAATATTAGCAAATCAAGTTCTGCAATATGTGAAAATAATTATTTCACAACCAAGTGGGATTTATCTTGGAATTGCAAGGTTGGATCAGTATTCAGTAATCAATAGCTATAATCCAGAATATTAAAAGCATAAATTTAAAAAAACACAATTTTTTTCAATGGGTGAACAACCATGTGATAAGCTCCAATATACACTCATGGTAAAATCTTGTCAACTAAAAAAGGGCATCTACATAAAACCTGCACCTAACATCACATGATGGTGGAAGATTAGATGCTTTCCCCTTAAGACTGGAAATAAAACAAGAAAGTCCACTTTCACTACTATTCAACATCATACTGAAATCTTTAGTGCAATAAAGAAAGAAAAAGAACTAAAAAGCATACAGATTAGAAAGGGAGAAATAAAATTGTCCCTATTTGCATATGACATGACTGCTTATATAGAAAATTCCAAGGAATCTACAAAAAAACCCTGGAACTAATAAGTGAGTTCATCAAAGTCACAGGATACAAGATCAACACAAAAAAAATCCACTATACCCCTGTACACTAGCAATAAAGAGTTGGAAACCAAAATGTTTAAAACATGCCATTTCCAATAGCTCAAAATTCTGAAATACTTAGGTACAAATCTACAGAATGATATGTACATTCATGTACAGATCATGTACAGAATGAGTATGCTGAAAATTACAAAACACTGATGAAAAAAATAAAGGGCAATCTAAATAGACAAACTGTATTTATGGATTGGAAAGCTCAGCACACTGACAGTGTCAATTCTTCCAAGATTGTTTTACAGATTTAATGAAATTCTAATAAAAAGCCTGGCAGGATATTTTGTATATATAGACAAACTGATTCTAGAATTTATATGAAAAGGAAAAGAAACTAGAATAGTCAAGTAGTTGGAGGACTCACACTACCCAATTATATAACTTATTATATAGCTACAGTAATCAAGACAGCATGGTATTGGCAGAGAGATAGAAACATAGATCAATGGACCTGAAGAGTCCAGAGAATGACCCTCACAAATACATCCAATTTATTTTTGACAAGAGAAAAATAGTCTTTTCAACACATAGTGTTGAAAAATTTGGACATGTATAGGGAAAAAAAACACACCAAAATATCTAAAAATCTCACTCTCCCTAACCTCATGCTTTATTAGAAAATGTTAAATGTATCATCAACCATGTAAAATATAATACTATAAAACATTTATAAGAAAACAGAAGAAAATTTTAGTAATCTGGATTAGGCAGTTAGTTCTTAGACATGATACCAGTAGGTTGATCCATAAAGGACAAATTGACACGCTGGACTTTATCAAAAATGAAAACTTACTATAAGAAAATCAAAAGACCATCTAGAGACTGGGAAAAATACTTTTAAAATCACATATCTAATAAAGGACTTCTATTGAGAACACATGAAGAAGCTCAACAAAAACTCAAAAATAAGAAAACAAGCAACCTAATTAGAGAATGAACAAAAGATATCAACAGACAATTCACCAAAGGGAATATATAGATGACAAAATATGCACATGGGAACATGTTAAGCATCACTAGCCATGAGGTAAATCCAAATTAAAACCACAATGAGATATCACTACACACTTATCAGGGTTGTCTATGATAAAACATACTGATAAAGTATTGGTGAGCATGCTGGGCATGTTGTATGGAATTCAAAATGCTACAGCTCCTCTGGAAAACTGTTTGGCACTTTTTAAATATAAAGTTAAGCATGTACTAGCCATATGACCCACCAGCTGCATTCTTGGGCATTTTTCCCAGAGAAATTAGAACTTATGTTCATACAAAAACATGTATATTTATGCTTAAAATAGTTTTATTATAAGAACAAATTGAAGGCAATCCAAATATCCCTTCGTGGGCAAACAGAAAAACAAATCATGGTACATCCATGTTGTGGAATACTATTCAGCAATGAAAAGGAATCAACTGTTGATACAGATACCAACTTGGATGAATCTTAAAGGTATGGTTGGTTTATATGACACTCTCCAAAAGGTAAAGCATTAGTGGTGAAGAACAGTGTATAATGGTATTAAGTTCTAGACACTCTACTCTGTTATACTAATCTATGTGCCTATTCTTGCCACTGGACTAGGAGTCTTTCAAGGGCAATGGCCATATCACATTTGAACCTCCAACACTTTGCCAGAGTACACACCCCTTATAAGTTCCTGGATGGAAGAAGGATGGCTTCTAAATTCACACAAGACACAAGTGGGCTGCTTGAGAAATAGAAACCAGGTCATGGCCCTTCACACCCACACATGTCCAGCTATCAATACCCAGAAATAGCAACTGTTTCAGCACATCTTCCTGAAAGAAGATTAAGCATTCTCTCAACTCCCCATATTTTAATTGCTGTGCACAATAGCTGAACTCAGGGATAATCCCATCACAGAAGTGGTCTCACTAAGTAATTCTGAATCTTGATAAACTAATCTCTTGCTGAGCCGGTTGAGGGGACTTTCATTTGCTCATCTGCCTTCTCGACTGGGAAATTTGTGGTACTTTGGCAAGGCACCCTCAACCAAATTGCAAACATTTTTAAAAGAGCTGCCAATGGCAAGTTTCAGATGGGTCTTCTATCATCTCAGATTCTGATGATTTGGGTCCAAATCCTTAGCATAATGTTGTAGAAGTCACAGAGTGTCAATTTTGTGAATCTTGGCAAGTCGTGGGTTGTTTTTTTTTTTTTTTCTTGGCTTAGAAAGTTGGTATTCTTTATGGTTTTGTAGATTGGAGGCCAGAATTCTGCAGTTGTCCATTTGCTCATATTTATAAGATTGGTAGCTGATGGTCCTACATATATCACATCAGCATTTTTGAAGATTGTGACAATCAGATTATGGCCATATGATGCCATATCAGACAATCAAACTTCATTTGACCATCCAAACCAATTATATGCCTAATAAATTAAATGAGGCCTTTTTGCTAGTCTTGTCTGTCATAAACACATCCAAACACTCTTAAGGCAAATCACACAAAATAAATGAAAATTCAGCTAAATAAATCCTTTTGCAAATTAGCATTATAAATTTATTATTTACCTATTGAGATAACTACTCCTACCAGCCACAGTCTCCATGGAAGCACATATCAATGTTCCAGTCTGTGGTCAGAGACTCATGGGTGTCTGAAGCTTAGTGGTGTCTGCTTGCCCATGCATCCAGGCAGCTGGGTAACTATTCTGGGATGGGGTCATGCATGCCACATGATAAGAGTGGTGTACTGAAACAAATGGAGACTATTGAAGCTCCCAGGTTATTTGTCAATTTGGTCTAGGTCACCTGCTCTTGCTTGGCCAATATCTCTAGTGCATTGGTCCTTAATCCTGGTTGCACATTAGAATCACGTGGGGAGTTTTTAAAACACCCCCATGGCCAGAATCCACACCAGAACAGGATTAACTCTGACTCTCTAGGGGTGAGTTACAGCATTCACTTAGTAAAATTCTTCAAGTATTCTCATGGTAGCAGTTTGGAATGCTTGAAGAGTGTACCTCTGGATTGACCACAGTAATGGATGTTCCTACTCTATCACCATGACCCCTGCTCCAACCCCAATGTCATTTGGAATTTCAGATTCGGACTTGGTAGGAACGGATTTATAATTTGGTAGGAGCTTAGCCTTCCAAAGAAATCTCTACTGGTAGAACTTTTGCTGGGAGGAAAAAAGAAATTTGCAGTCCAATGTCAGCCCTAAGGCTGTCCTTGAGGTAAGTCCTTCAAGCCCTGAGTCCCTCTTTGGCACAGCTCTTTCACTCCAGGTGTTTGGGAAGCTCTCAGTGATAACACAGGCTCAGTGTGCTTGGCAGAAAGCGTGGCAAGAGCATGGAAGTTTTCCTCCAAGCTGTGGAGTTAAATTGGTATCCTTGGGGAACCTCATAGAACAAGTCCAGTATCATAAACCCCTCCAGGCTGAGAAGTGAGTTGATATTTTGTCTCAGTCTTTTTAAATGACCTCGGCTTGCTAACACAAACATAACCTTAGGAGCATGAGAAACATGAGCCATAATAATAGCTAACATTTACATGTTGCCAAGTATCAAATACTTTATGTATACTGATTGATGTAATCTTTACAACACCCTACTCAGCAGATACTATTGCTATTTCCATTTTACAGATGAGGAAAGGACAAAAGAGTTAAGTAACTTGCTCATGGTCATTAAGCTAGCAAGTGGCAGAGCCAAAATTCAAATGCAGGCAATTTGTGTCCACATCATGCAGGCTTAATCACTTTGCTCCCTTCACTCATAAATCCTCCCCCTCACCTTCCCTGGATTTAACTCCTGTTTGGCTTTGTACCTTGGCTCCCATTTCCCACCTTGCCCTAAAGCTTATTGCCTTGTTTTGGACTTGTTTTCTGCTTTGGCCTTTGCCTTCTCCTTTCAGAATTGCCTTTCACGTCCTTACCCAGGACCGCTCATCACACCCATTCCCAGTGCCCCCTGTGCCAAACTTTACCTTGGCCTTGTGGACCAGGCCCCTTGGGATTGCTCTTTGTTCAGTCTCCCCACTGGGAATAGTATAACTAGTGAAAAACAACTAAATCTCACTGAGTCTTCTCTTTACTGGACTAAATATCCTCAAATACTTCAATATTCTTTGTTAGCTCATGACCTCATGTAAATTCTCCATCCTGGACCCTCTGCTTCAGACATGCTCCAGTATGTCCCTAACCATCCCAGAGTGTCCTGTCCAGGACTGACCCCACCACTGGGTGAATCTTATCAAGGTTCTCTGCCTCTTCCCCCACACTGTGCTCCCATAATGCCCTATGGGATCACCACACTTGCCACATTGTACATGCTTGGCTTTTAGGAGCCACCCAAGAAATATTTGAAGAATGACTGATATTTTAATTTTCTGTTTCTGTCTGTTTTCCCTACTAAACTATAAGCACCTTGAGCTACCTTGTCTTATTTATACTTACAATGCATTATTCCATGCATATTGTGGTTGGTCAAAAAATGTTGAATTAAAAAATATTTCCAGGAGTTTGGGGCACCTGGGTGGCTCAGTGGGTTAAGGCCTCTGCCTTCGGCTCAGGTCATGATCCCAGGGTCCTGGGATCGAGCCCCACATCGGGCTCTCTGCTCAGCGGGGAGCCTGCTTCCCTTTCTCTCTGCCTGCCTCTCTGCCTACGTGTGGTCTCTGTCTGTCAAATAAATAAATAAAATCTTTTTAAAAAATTTAAAAAAAAGTATTTCCAGGAGTTTTATTACTAGTAACCACCAACACCATGAAATCACTATAATTTTCCCATCATTTTTTGCAACTTTTTATTGAGATAAACTGCATAGGACTAAATGAAAAAAGCCAATCTGAAAAAGCTATATACTATATGGTTCCAACTACACAACATTCTGGAAAAGGCAAAACTATAGAGACAATGAAAGGATTGGTGATAGCCAGGGATTAGAAAGGAGAGATGAACCAGCAGAGCATGGAGGATACTTAGGGAAGTGTATACTCTGTATAGTACTATAATGGTGCATACATGTCAGCATACATTTGTCTAAACCCATAGAGTACACAAGAAAGAACCCTAATATAAACCATAGACTTTGGGTGATTATGATGTGTCAATGTAGGTTCATCAATGGTAACAAATGTACCACTCTGGTGGGGGATGCTGATAGTGGAGGAGGTTGTGTGTGTTGGGGGCAGGGGGCAGTCAGGGGATTAATGGGAAATCTCTGTACCTCTGCTTAATCTTGCCATGAATCAACAATTTCTCAAAAAATTAAAGTATGTAAAAATTCACAAAACTCACCATTTAAAAACACACAATTCAGTGTACTTTAGTATGTACAGTTGTTGTGCAAGTATCACCACTATATAATTCTAGAACATTTTCTTTACCTCTTTTCAAAAAGACACCTTATTTGTTAACAGTCACTTCCTATTTCCCTCTCCCCACCTCCAGCCCCTGGCAATCACTAATCTACCTTCTGTCTTTATGGATTTGCTTATTGCGGATATTTAATGTAAATGAAATCATACAATATATGGACTTTTATGACTGGCTTCTTTTACTATTACAATGTTTTCAAGGTTCACCCATGGTGTAGCATGGATCAGTATTTCATTCCTTTTTGTTGCTGAATAATAATCCATTGTCTGTGGGGCACCTGGATAGTTCAGTCGATTAAGCAGCTGGACTCTTGATTTTGGCTCAGGTCGTGATCTCAGGGTCCTGGGATCAAGCCCTGCATAGGGCTCTGTGCTCAGCATGGAATCTACTTAAGGATTCTCATTCTTTTTCTCCCTTTGCCTCTCCCCAACTCATGCACACTCTCTCTTTCTCTCTAAAAGATAATCTTTAACAAAATAATAATAATCCACTGCATGAACATTTGAGTAGTTGCTACTTTTTATCTTTTATCAATAATGCTACTATAAATATTTGCATATGAGTTTTGTGAAGACACGTTTTCATTTTTTTTGGATGTATACTTAAATGTGGAATTGCTGGCTCACAAGGTAACTCTATGTTTAACTTTCTGAAGAATTGCAAATTGATTTCCACAGCAGGTACACCACTACTAATTCCCATTGGTAGTGTATGAGGGTTCCAATTGCTCTACATCCTTGCCAATACTTGTATTTTCCTTTTTAAAAAAATTATAGCCTTCCTAGAGAGTGTTAAGTGGTGTCTAATTATGGTTTTCATTTGCATTTCCCCACTGGCTAATGATGCTAAGCATCTTTTCCCATGTTCCATGGTCATTTGTGTATTTTTTTTAAAGAAATGCTTATTAATATTCATATGCCCATTTATTGATGAGGTTGTCTTTTTATTTTTGAGCTCTATTCTGGATTAAAAATCCTATATTAATATATGGTTCACAAATATTTTATTTCATTCTGTAGGTTGTCTTTTCACTTTATTCATAGTTTACTTAGATAAAGAAAAGTTTTGTTTGTGATGAAGTCTAATTTATGTTTTTATTTGGTTGCTCATGCTTTTGGTGTCATATCTATGATATCATTGTCTAGTGCAAAGTCACGAACACTCATGCCTATATTTTCTTCTAAAGTTTTATAGATTTAGGTCTTACATTTAGATCTTTGATCAATTTTGAATTAATATCTGTATACAGTGTAAAGTAAGAGTACACATGCATTCCCCCACCTCCCCATGGATATCCAGTTTTCCCACTTCTTGAAAAGGCTACTTTTTCACCATTGAATTTTCTTGCCACCCTTTTCAAATATCAATTGACTATATATGTAAGTTTTTATTTCTTGACTGTCAATTCTACTCCACTGATCTATTTCTATCCTTATGCTAGTACCACATTGTCTTGATCACTGATGCTTTGTAGTTAAGTTTTGAAATCAGGAAATGTGAGTCCTGCAACTTTATTCTTCTTTTATTCCTGGCTGCTGATGTTCCTGGACATTTTCATATGAATTTTATGATCTGTTTGTCCATTTCTGCAAAAGATGCACATTTAATGGGGATTGTATTGAATCTATACATCGATATGGGGAGTGTTGCCATCTTAACCATATAAAGTCTTCCTGTCCAAGAACGTGGCTGTCTTTCCATTTATTCAACACTTCTTAAATTTCTCTCAGCCTGTTTTATAGTTTTCAGAACAAGTCTTGTATTTCTTTGGTATAATTTGTTCTTAAGCATTTTATTCTTTGTGATGCTATTGTAAGTGGAATTGTTTTAATTTCATATTCAGATAGTTCAGCAGCAGTGTGTAGAAAGACAACAGATTTCTGTAAACAGATCCTGTATTCTGCAACTTTTCTAAACTCATTTATTAGTTTGAATATTTTTGTGTGAATTCCTTAGGATTTTCTATATGAGACAATGTCATTGCCAAATAGGTATATTTTCCTATTTCCTTTCTAATCTAGAAAGCTTTTTATTTCTTCATCCTACCTATTTGCCCTGGCTATGTTTAGATTCTTTGTTTCTTCTTGAATCAGTTTTGGTAATTTGTATCTTTCTAGAATTTGTTCATTTTACTAGGGTACTTAATTTGCACACATACATTGCCAACAGCTGCTTGGTGGGATTGATCCATTATCATTATAAAATGTCCTTCTTGGGTTGCCTGGGTGGCTCAGCCAGTTAAGCATCTGCTTTTGGCTCAGGTCATGATCCCAGGGTCCTGGGATCAAGTCCTGCATTGGGATCCCCACTCAGTGGGGTGTCTGATTCTCCCTCTTCCTCTACCCCTCCCAACTCCCCACTTGTGTTCTCTCCTTCCCTCTTAAATAAACAAATACAATATTTTTAAAAAAAAATTTTAAGTCCTTCGTCTCTGGTAACTTTTTTCTTAAGGTCTATTTTATATGATATTAGTATAGCCACCCTGGCTCTCTTTTGTTTATCATTTGCATAGCTTATTTTTTCCATCATTTTATTTTAAAACTATTTGTGTTTTTGAATATAGTCTCTCATAGAAAGTATATACAGTAGTTCCCCTCACCTAAGGAATATATTCCAAGACCCTAGTGGATGCCTGAAGCAGCAGATAGTACTGAACCTCATATATATATATATATATACATACATACATATATATAAATATATATAAATAATACATATATAAAAATATATGTATATATGTATATATGCATATATATATTACATCAAATATATGTATATAAAGTTTATATTCTATATATATAGAATATATATTTATATATTCTGTTTTTTCCTATACATACCTATGATGAACTTTAATTTATTTTTTTATTTTTTTTATTTTTTTAAGATTTTATTTATTTATCTGACAGAGAGAAACCACAAGTACACTGAGAGGCAGGCAGAGAGAGAGAGAGAGAAGGAAGCAGGCTCCCTGCT
>NC_081575.1:4997383-5022656 GCF_022355385.1 Mustela nigripes | reverse complement strand
GGGTATGTGATTTGGTGAGTGCTGTGAAGTGTGTAAACCTGGTGATTCACAGACCTGTACCCCTGGGGATAAAAATATATGTTTATCAAAAATAAAAAATTAAAAAAAAAAAACATGCAAAAGCTTTGTACCTATATAGCTCCAAACATCCACATTATGCTGTTATTGTCACAAATTACTCCTTTATATGCTGTGTGCCCACCAGCACAAATTTATAATTATTGCTTTATGCAGTTGTCTTTTAAATCAAACAGGTATAAAATAGGGACTTATAAATAAAATATACATTTAGACTGTCTTTTTTATTTACCTATGTAGTTATTTTAACCCTCTGGTGCTCTTTTTTCCCATGTGGTTATAAGTTACCACTGTCCAGTGTCCTTCCATTTAAACCTATAGGACTTAAGAATTTCTTGTGGGCAGATCTTCTAGCAATGGACTCGGGATTTGTTTATCTTGGAATGTTTTAATTTCTCCCTTATTTTTGAAGGATAGTTTTCCTAGATACAGAATTCTTGGTTGAAGGGTTTTTTTTTTTTCTTTCTGTACCTTTAATATGTAATCATACTATCTTCTGGTCTACTTAGTTTCTGATGAGAAATAACCTGTTAATTTCATGGAAACTCTCTTCTGTGTGATGAATTATTTCTCTCTTGCTGCTTTCAAGAATTTATATTTGTCTTTGTCTTTCAACAGTTTTATTATGAAGTATCCAGGTATGGATCTACTGAGGTTCATCCTACTTGGGGTTTATTGCATTTCTTTGATGTACAGATTAATGTCTTTCCTAACATTGGGCAAATTCTCAGCTATTGTTTCTTCCAATATTCTTTTTGCTCCTTTGTCTACCGTCTCCTTCTGGGACTTCCTCTATGCATATGTTGGTAGGTAGACTTGATGGTATCCCACAGGTCTCTGAGGCCCTGCTCATTTTCCTTCCTTCATTTTTCTTTATTGTCCCAAAACCAAACAATCTCAATTTTTTTAGCTTTATACAGCCTTACAGACATCTTATTCTACAGCTTTCTAAACTTTTGTGGTTAGTCTATTCTTTGTCCCAATCATTATCTATTGCCACAAGCAACAAAGACTAAAATACTTTCCTGTAAATGTTTTTGACATATACCCCCAGGGCAGCAACTTCAGGACTGGGTGACTTTTGAGTCAGGTGAAATAAAGAGAAGACTTTTGAGTAGGTCTTCCAGGAAGCTATCAGACAGATGAAATAATGACAATTCTTGGCAAACAAAATCTGTTCTGTTCTCTCCAGAATCAGGAATGTAGGCTGTTATTTTCAAGACTACCTCTGAGCTGGGTAGTGGGGGATAGGACTAGGGTAAATGAAAATATCATAAAGTTTGCTGTTCTTACTGAGATTCAGTTGTGTAATTTTAAAAATAATTGCCCCCCACCCCCGGGTTGCAGCAAACCTTTATTTAACTCCCAGAGTTCAAAAAAAGTTCATTCTGACAGTTACTGCTATTTTTAAATTGCTTTTCTGGAGGGGCAGAATCTTAAAGTTCCTCATTCTGACATTTTGCTGATGTCAACTTTCATACCATTTTTAAACATTTTCTGTGTGTTACAAGCACAGAAATATCTGTCTTTATAAAGATTTCATTTTATCCTGCTAAGACCCTCTTAATATGGTTATTCTTCTTTAATAGATGGGGAAATTAATGAAAATATTCTAAAACTGAATTATACTGATGGTTGTGTAACAATGCAAACTTACAATAAACCTGTGAATGGTACACTTAAAATTGCTTGGAGACATTAAATAACTTGCTCAAGATCATACTTGGAAATTGCAGAACAATAATCTGACTTCAGTCCTGTCTAACTGAAGAGAATATTTCCTTCCCACCATACCAGGTTACCTCCATGGTAAGATCAAGATGAAAGTCTACTAAATCAAAATCAAGATTTAGAAGGGTAGTTACTAGTTGAGGCTATAAGTGAGTACCATAGATGGGCCCACATTCTCACAGAAAATGAATATTCCCACAAGTTTGGTTCAAGTTGTTATCAGATAGAATATTAGATGGAGAATGCATGCATAATTAGAAGCTAATGCCTGCTGTAGACTGCTTCATGTTCTTGATATATGGCCATCCCCCTTGCTTGCCAAAGACAGTGATATTTTTTATAAAACTGACATCTGTCTCTGTGGAATTGTCTTTGAGGCCAGGCCTAGCATCTCTGACTGCCTAGAGGAAGATCTTTGAGGGCCTAGAAGTTGTGATGAAGAGAGTGCTTTCTTCTAAAGCTCTTCCCAATCCTCAGATCAGGACAAATCCCTTATTTAGAGACTAGTGAGAGTCTACAGACCTTTCACTTGGAGCACTTATCATTGTTGCAATTTTACATTTATTGGTGTGACAATTGATTATCTATTTCCCCTACCAGAATGAAACCTCCTTAAGGGCAGAGACCTTGACTCTCTTTTCACCTCTGTGCCAGTGCCTGACACATAGAAAGGATTCAACAAATATTTTTGAATGAATGAATGCAGGGATGAATAACAAGCAACTCAACTTCCTTCTTTGATACAGTCTGGTTAAGTTCCTTTTAAAAGACTAAAAGATTTAAAATACTGAGTATTGGTAAAAACAAACAAGACAAAGTAATAAAAACAGACAGAAAAAAAAACAATCAAACTATTTTTCCAGGAGTGGTTCCATGTTTTGTTCTGCCTGTACCTTATACAATTTGAGGGGAACCCTTTAAGAAAAAGAGTGTTGCCTGAATGAAGAATTGCTAGGATTCCCTCCCACTCAAAGACATAGGCACAAGCCAGCAAGCAATTTTATTTGGGCAAAAGCAGCTGAAAGCTTCTGCCAAGAAGCCCATAGAGAGTCCTCAAATGAACCCCGCCTGGCTGTGGGAGGGAGCTTGTGATGTCCAGCAGCTGTGGAAAGGGTCAGTGCACTGCTATTCCTCAATAAGTTCCCAGGCACCTGGCAGTGCCACCTTTCCATTAACTTCCCTGGGATCCAGGTACCCTAAGGAGTCTATTGTGATTGGCCTAAATTGTATAGTCCTCAGAAAGTCTTCTGGTTTCCAGTTCCCTTGAGGCACAGAGAAGAGGAAATAGGCATTCCCTTTGGGGAAAAGAAAGATATGGGTTGAAGAGACATATTGTAAAGACTAAGGGACTCCCTGAGAACAGAGAGTATACTGGAGACCTCACCTCTAGTTGTGCTGAATACCTTATCAGGTATTCAGGAAATACCTGTGGCATCAAGATGGTCAGCCTCTGACAAAGGGAGCTGCCATCCAGCTCATTTCCATCTTAGCAGGAAGCAGCAGAATTTCCTGGGGGTCTACTTAGCAATCACCAAAGCTTCCTTCCCCTCAGACCAAAGCTGCATCTCTGTGGTTTAACTGAACCACAGAATACATAGGTTTCCTGATATTACTTGAAAATAGTACCCTTTGCAGCAATTGTACCATCAATCCAAAGGACATGCCTCCCTCTGTGAACAGCAAGGCCAGAGACAAAAAATGGCCAGTGAACATCATGAATCCCCTGTGACAGGGCAACCCAGAGAAAGGAATAAAGTTCAGCACATTTGTATAAAAATAAGAATGGATGGTATATGTTCTGTAACAATTGGAATTTCAGCTGGCCTGGCATCTAAAAATGTCTTACTGATCTTCCTCAGAGTACAGACTGCTTATCAGGAATTTTTAGTGAAAATATAAGCCTAAGTGAATTAACTTCCAAAAGGATCCCCACACCTTTGGCTAATAGCAAGGCAATTATTTCTGCAATGCAGGGCTTGTCTACAGCCCAACATCATCGCCTCCAGAAAAGGAAAAGAAGCACCTGGGCCCTGGAGAGGGGCAAGAGTGGAGCATCAATTATCATGCCTTGAAATTGCTCCTCCTCTGATTTCTCCATTTATGTTACAAACATTTAATGCACCTACAATGGCAGACAACACTGATCTGCTTGTGGGGAGAAATCATGTCTTGTTCTTGCTGTGAAGGACCATGAAAACAGCATTGCAGGGAGAGATCTATAATCCAATTAAAATTCATTATGACCAGTGTGGTGCTAGAGGTAGGCATAGCACTTGGTCTAAAGAGATGGTGGGAGGCTTCCTGAGTGCAGTGGCATATAGGATGAGAGCAGAGAGCACATAAGGTGTGCCAGCTGCAAGGCAAATGGAAGTACATGGTCAAGGGCTTGGAGATGAAAAAGAGCAAGGCATGTTATGAGAACCCAAGGAAATTTAGTTTGGTTGGAGAGCCAAATTTAGTCTGACTGATCAGGAGGATGTAAGAGATGAGGCTGGAGAAACAGACCAGACCCTGATCACAAACCATATTAAGAAGTGTGAATTATCATTGCAGAAATGGGAAACTGTTGAAAGGTGTTTTTATTTATTTTTTATTTTCAGCATAACAGTATTCATTATTTTTGTACCACACCCAGTACTCCATGCAATCCGTGCCCTCTATAATACCCACCACCTGGTACCCTGACCTCCCACCCCCGCCCCTTCAAACACTTCAGATTGTTTTTCAGAGTCCATAGTCTCTCATGGTTCACCTCCCCTTCCAATTTCCCCCAACTTCCTTCTCCTCTCTATCTCCCCATGTCCTCCATGCTATTTGTTATGAAAGGTTTTGATCAAGGAAGTAGCTGGTTATATTTGCACCCTTGAAGTATCCCTTTGGCTGCAGAGTAGAGGAGGAGAGATGAAGGAGATGATGGTGGCCTGAACTTAAATGGAGACAGTGGGGAATGGGGAAAAAGTAGACAGATTCAAGAGGTGCTTCAGGAGCTATATTCAGCAAGACATGTGGAGTGAAGGAAAAGACAAAGGACTGGTATTCCAATTCTCCAGGGCTGAAGTGAGAGGCTGGAGGCAATGTCTAGAAAAGAAAACAAGTTTGGACATTGATCAGCAGATGGTTGCTATCAAGAGGTGCATGTAGGCAAAAGCTAGCAACAGGAATCGGCCACAGTTGGAACCAGGGAAGTTGTGATCTGAATAACCACTGTGGAGCAGGATCTGGCTGACAGGAGGTCGAGGATGTCAAGAACTGTGTTCTCAAGGAACAGCTAGCTCTTTCAGGCTAAGGAACAGGACTCCAGATTACACCACACTTCTTCCATGTTGTCTGTTCCAATAAAGATAATCTCAGGGACAGGAGTTGATAAGCTTCAGTAGATTCAGTTGCAGGAGACAAAGGCAAGGCAATATTTCAACATTGTGTGGGTACACAAATAACTGTTATTTCCCCATAACTAATGGCAAAATTCAGTTAAAGAAAACCATGAACTGGAAGGTCTCTCCATAGTTCTCAAAATTGTAGCTTTCCACTAGTTTATACCACCCAATTGTGTGGCATGTTCTGTTCTTGATATTTTGAACAGTTTTATGGTTTTGATTTTATGATTATGTTTTCTGCCTCTTTACAGTTTTCACTGAGATCCTCTACTAAAGAAGAAATAAGGTTGCGGTAGAGAATAGGGACCATGTGCAAAAATGGAAATCTGCATGTCAGCATGTCTTCAAAGTCAGTGGTCATGAGGGAAGACAGACAAAAGAAGACAAGGTATGCCAAGGCAAGAGATGTGGGCTCTTGAGAGGCCCTGAGTCACAGAACTGATATGGCTTTTGGTCCCAGGGTTTAAAACCAAACCTGCAGAAATCTCCTGAGACTATGAGGCCAAGAAGGGCCATGTGCCCTCCAGTTCAGGAGGTGGATGCCCTCCTGAACCAATCTGCTCATCCAAATGCCTCCTTGCAAATCCCAACTCAAATTAAAAAATTAAAAGCTGTCAACTTTGATATATTAGGAAGATAATTTAAGCAGCTGCTATTTGTATTTTATTTTTAGATATCTTTTTTTCTTTCAGACAGATCACAATTTCTAAAATATTATTCCTTCTTCTAGGTCAAACAACATCTGTTGTATAAAAAAGAAATTAACTATTTCACAATGTGAAGTTTACAACTCCCATTTTTATTGTGCTGAGACAATATCATGCAATTATTTTATTTTCCCACTGAAGAAGTCATTATGGTTGATGGTATCAATGTCCCATGGATTAAGGAGTCCCCAAATAGACTGTGACACATTGTTGAGTCTTTTAGTGTCGGTATATCCTGGGGTAGACTCTGATATGATAAACTATAATCACTCCCAATGAGAAGTTCCTGTTTATCATTAAGATGGAACTCTGATTATGCCTGGGGATACCTTCAGAAAGTTCCCTCTCACCATATTTGTGCTTCTTTCTGTCTTATAATCACTGGTAAATAACAAATGTGGATGAAGTCATTCCTGCAGCTTGGCCCTATTGATGAGGAAGGAAGCTATTAAAAGAAGCAAATTGGCAAATTTCCAACTAATGAGCAGGTTACTATAGCTAAAAATTACCGAAGAATCAAATTCTCTGGCCTCCTTTCAGTTTGACGTACGTGCTATTTGCTTCTTCTTCTGGAAAGCTCTTCCCCTTGCCTGCTCCCTACCTATCTAATGCCTACTTTCTAATGCCATCTTTCAGATCTTAGGATAGCTGTCATTGCCATCCTTAATCCCTTTCCCCACAGAATAGGTCAAAGCACCTTGTTATACATTCTTACCACACCATGTACCTTTCTGTTTTAAAACTTGTCACCGTTGAAATTTTATTTATATTTGTGCAATCATGGAACTGGAAGTTCTGAGTGCAGGGACTATTTCTGATTTGTTCATCACTATATCCCTAGTACTTGGAATATAATGGACATGGAATATACTTGGAATATAATGGACATTCAATAATCATTTGATGAGTCATCAAGCTCTATGTTCCTGTATTGGTCAGGACAAGTAGCGCTAGTTGCTATAACATACAACCCCGAAATGTCAGTGGCTTAATACAACTAAAGATTCCTTTCTCACTCACATTGCAGTCTAAGGTGGACTAGGTAGTTCTCACTGGAGGGTCCTTTCCATGTGATGATCCAGGCATCCAGATTTCTTCCATCTAGTGACTCTGCCATCTTCAACATATAACCTCATAGTCTCCAAAGAAGTTGAAGAGAGAACATGGATAGTCATGCAGGGGATTTTATGGCCAGATTTATAATAGACACACTGTGACTTCTGCTCACATTCTGTTGACCAGAATCTAGTCCCATGCCCCAACATAACCACAAGGGTAGCTGGGATATGTAGTCATCTCGTGTGTCCTAGGAGAAAAAACAAGACTGGCAAGTATCTGGTCCATCTGTGCCATACTCTCTGCTATAACTGACCATCTTCTACAACTATGGCTACTATATTACAGCTCCTCAGAGAAACAAAATAGGATGGACAGACAGACAGATAGATAGATAGACAGATTTATTATAAGAGTTGGCTCACATGGTCATGGAGGCCAAGAAGCCCCAAGATCTGCCATTTGTAAGCTGGAGAATGAGGAAAACCGATGACGTCATTCAGTCCAAGTTCAAAGCCCTAAGAATGGGGAAACCAATGCAGTAAGTCCTGGCCTAAGTCCAAAAGCCTGAGAACCAGGAGCACCAATGTCTGAAGGCAGAAGAACATGGATGTCTCAGTTTAAGCAGAAGAGTAAACTTACTCTTCCTCCACCTTTTCTTTCTATGCAGGCCCTCAAAAGACTGGATTTTTTTCTCAGTCTACTGATTCATATGCTAATTTATTCCAGAGACACCCTTCTAGACACACTCAGAAATGTTTCACTAGCTACCAGAATTCCTTGGCCCAGTCAAGTTGACACACAAAGTTAACCATTACAGGTACCAATGGGAAATCTAATCAAACAAATAAACCACCAACCATTCTGCCTACTCCCTCTCCCATTCACATACCCTACTTTTACCCTACTTTTACCATTCCTGATCTCAAATAGGAGTTAGGGGTTTTAAGTTACTGGTATCTTGGATAAGAATCAGGTAGATGCCTAAAGACATGCACAACATAATCCAGGTCAGATTCCCTGATCAAAACATTTTACCTGTTCCCCATTACCTATCACACTGGCTTACAAGGTTTCCCATGATATAAGTCTTTTTTTAATTTATTTTTTATTTTCAGCATAACAGTATTCATTATTTTTGCACCACAACCAGTGCTCCATGCAATCCATGCCCTCTCTAATACCCACCACCTGGTACCCCGACCTCCCAACCCCCGCCCCTTCAAAACCCTCAGATTGTTTTTCAGAGTCCATAGTCTCTCATGGTTCACCTCCCCTTCCAATTTCCCCCAACTCCCTTCTCCTCTCTAACTCCCCATGTCCTCCGTGTTATTCCTTATGCTCCACAAATAAGTGAAACCATATGACAATTGACTCTCTCTGCTTGACTTATTTCACTCAGCATAATCTCTTCCAGTCCCATCCATGTTGCTACAAAAGTTGGGTATCCGTCATTTCTGATGGAGGCATAATACTCCATAGTGTATATGGACCACATCTTCCTTACCCATTCATCCATTGAAGGGCATCTTGGTTCTTTCCATAGTTTGGCGACCGTGGCCATTGCTGCTATAAATATTGGGGTACATATGGCCCTTCTTTTCACGACATCTGTATCTTTGGAGTAAATACCCAAAAGTGCAATGGCAGGGTTATAGGGAAGTTCTATTTTTAATTTCTTGAGGAATCTCCACACTGAGGCTGCACCAGCTTGCATTCCCACCAACAGTGTAAGAGGGTTCCCCTTTCTCCACATCCTCTCCAACACATGTTGTTTCCTGTCTTGCTAATTTTGGCCATTCTAACTGGTGTGAGGTGATATCACAATGTAGTTTTAATTTGAATCTCCCTGATGGCTAGTGATGATGAACATTTTTTCATGTGTCTGATAGCCATTTGTATGTCTTTATTGGAGAAGTGTCTGTCCATATCTTCTGCCCATTTTTTGATATGATTGTCTGTTTTGTGTGTGTTGAGTTGGAGGAGTTCATTATAGATCCTGGATATCAACCTTTTGTCTGTACAGTCATTTGCAAATATCTTCTCCCATTCTGTGGGTTGCCTCTTTGTTTTCTTGACTGTTTCCTTGGCTGTGCAGAAGCTTTTGATTTTGATGAAGTCCCAAAAGTTCATTTTCGCTTTTGTTTCCTTTGCCTTTGGAGACATATCTTGGAAAAAATTGCTGTGGCTGATATCAAAGAGATTACTGCCTATGTTCTCCTGTAGGATTCTGATGGATTCCTGTCTCACGTTGAAGGTCTTTTATCCATTTTGAGTTTATCTTTGTGTACGGTGTAAGAGAATGGTCGAGTTTCACTCTTCTACATGTAGCTGCCCAGTTTTCCCAGCACCATTTATTGAAGAGACTGTCTTTTTTCCACCATATATTTTTTCCTTCTTTGTCGAAGATTATTTGACCATAGAGTTGAGGGTCCATATCTGGGCTCTCTACTCTGTTCCTCTGGTCTATGTGTCTGTTTTTATGCCAGTACCATGCTGTCTTGGTGATCACAGCTTAGTAGTAAAGCTTGAAATCAGGTAACGTGATGCCCCCAGTTTTATTTTTGTTTTTCAACATTTCCTTAGCGATTTGGGGTCTCTTCTGATTCCATACGAATTTTAGGATTATTTGCTCCAGCTCTTTGAAGAATACCGGTGGAATTTTGATCGGAATAGCACTAAAAGTATAGATTGCTCTAGGCAGTATAGACATTTTAACAATGTTTATTCCTCCGATCTAAGTTTTAATACATCTCTAGAAGTAAGCAACTTTGGTGTTTTTTTTTTAAGAATTTATTTATTTATTTCACAGAGATCACGAGTAGGCAGAGAAGTAGGCAGAGAGAGAGGGGGAAGCAGACTCCCCACTGAGCAGGAAGCTTGATGCGGAGCTCGATCCCAGGACCCTGAGACCATGAGCCAAAGGTAGAGGCTTTCACCCACTGAGCCACCCAGGCTCCCCCCAGAAGTAAGCAAATTTTTTTAAGGTAATTTGCTTCATCTTAAATATTCATGTGAAATTTTTAACATTTGGCATATATCCAAGATACACTCATGGGTGTTTAAATTTAGAATGTTTCCCTTGGAATCTCTAAATACAGTTATTATTCCAAGAAGATGCCCTGCCTTTATCCAATGGTTTTAGATGCTGCTTGGCATAAGTGCAAAGGTTTGAGCCCCAAAGCCCTGTAAGCCCTGACTAACTGTGTGGTAAACTTACTCCACTGGAAAAAGCCTGGCAGAGATGCCCCTTACCTTCCAGGGCCCAATATTAGTTTCCTTGGGCTGCCATAACAAAATTCCACAGGTTGGTGGGTGGCTTACACAAAAGAAAGTAAGTTTCTCACAGCTCTGAAGGCTAGTAGTTCAAGATCAGCATGTCAGCAGTGTGGGTTTCTCTTGAGGCCTCTCCTCTGGACTTGCAGACAACTGCCTTCGTTCTGTGTTCTCACACAGCCACCTCTCTGTGTATGTACACACCTGTGTCCTCATCTCCTCTTATTATAAGGACAGCCATCAGATTAGATTAAGGCCCCCCTATGTGACCGTTTTCTGTCTTACTCACCTCTTTAAAGGCCCTGTCTCCAAATACACTCACATCCTGATGTCCCAGGAGTTAAGACTTCAATATATGAATTTGGGGGATGGAACACATAATTCAGCCCACAACAAACCCCAGAGGTAATCATAAGAGCAGGGACAACCACAGTGCTGCCAAAAGACAAAAAATTCCCCCACTGAATTTATTGCAAGAAACATATTGCCCCTTCCTACTCACACACACACACACACACACACACACACACACACACACACCTATCAATCCAGGTCTTGGCAGGTTTAGATTCAGAGCATTTTGATTTAGGGAACCTTTGCAGCAGCCTACCAGCCCTGGAGAAGTTCTGTGCTTTGTGGCATTGTTTTGTAGTTGGTTTTGCCATGGCTGCTGTAATCTCAAGGAATAAAAGGGATTTGGATTGCAATCATTTGCCTTCTCTCTGTCTTTCACAATGCCCTGACTTGGTTGTCAAGCTTTCAAGGAAAATCACAATTATACACACCCTTTCAGTGCTGATACCTGCCACCCCTCTATTTGTTTTCTGATAAATATGCCCTTTCCCTAGAATTTTATTCAAATGCCAGGCTGTGATCAGTTCTGGTGCCTGTCTTGTCCCTGTGTTCAATGACAACCCTGCCTGTGTAAGAGGCCCTGCCCCTTCAGAGAGATGTGCACAGAGCTCTCTCTCCACTCCTCCCCCAGCCAGCAGTCAGCAGCTGTTGAGCAGAAATGGATTTGGGGAATGCCAATGTGACAATTACACAGGTATCTGGGAGGACCCGAAGCTCTGGTCTTGGCTGCGTGACAGCTTCAGGGAAATGAAGTGCAAGCTGTTTGGAGAATAATTCTCCATAGGACATTATGAAATCTCAGAGATGGGAGTGTGTGGACACTGTCTCCTTCCCCCTCCTCCCATCCCCCACTTTCCAGAAAGAAGAAAGAAAAAGCTGCAGCTTAGCATTTGATATTTAGAATTAATTAGAGCCCCAAATCCCACACCAGCCAGCAGGTTTCTTAATGAGGCCAATGTATTCATCTTCTTCAGCCTACTTCTCCAATCCATATCCAACCCACACAGGGACCATTATAATGCCTCATGATGCCCCATGGTTTTCAAAGTAATACTGCATGCTACTTGCTTCATTTGGCCCCCACAATCACCCTGGTAGGAGGTCAAGACAGGAGCCATTCTCCTCACTTCCTCAATGAGTTTTCAGGGAGGTTGAGTCACTTTCCCAAGGTCATGCAACTAATAAGCTATGGAACCTGGATTTGAACTCAGCTGGTCTAGCATCAGACCCATGCAGTTAACCACTGCTTATCTACTGCCTCCCTGGAAAGAGGCATGACTGTGTCAATGTCAGGGGGCCAGACCCAAGATGCCTGGATGATAGTTATCCCCCTAAGATTGCAGGGAAAAAAACACAGGAGGCCTAGTTAAATTTGAATTTCAAATGAATGAAGAATAAATTCTTAGCACAGTGTGTCCCAAAGTTATACCTATCTCAACTATTGCATGGGTCATACTTATACATACTAAACTTATACTCAGTGTTTATCTGAAATTCAAATCTATCTGGCTTTGTGTTTGCTAGATCAGCCCACACCATCCTCAGCACTATCCTAACAGAGCTGGCCAGCCACCAGGCCTTCTGATTAGCTCTGCCCCAGTACTTCCCTTGCTTATGTAATGTCACTTTCTTCTACTGTTCCTGGTTGGAGCCCTTCTCGAGAATTCACCTGTCCGATATATCACCAAGCCCCAGAGTGTTAGCATCTGCTTTGGTTCTCCCATCCAGCTGTTCTTCTCTACTTCCCAACTGCCACCCTGAGCCAAAAGCCTATTTATTCCCTCTCACCTAGATCATGACCAAATTTCTACTCACCTCACTCAACAGAGGACTTCCAGACTATTTCTTGACCAAACCACAAGGCATTCTCCTATTCTAAACCCTCCAAATACTCCTTAAGCTCCTTAATGCAGCCTTCAAAGCTTTCCAGGTCAAGTTCCAACACGATGATGTCACCACCTCTCTGGTCTCCCATAGTTGAGTGTAAACCCTAAGCCTGAGCCACGCTGAGGACCCCAGTTTTCCACAATACTTTTTGCTTCCATCTGTGTCTCCACTGGCCTTGAATACCACTCCTTTGACATCCCAAACTCCATCCCTACCACCACTACTTCCACTCCCACGGCTGAGAGTGATCTTGCTTCTGGCAAAATCCACAGCACTTCCTACCCCTTTTGGTACATGCCATATTATGCCTGTTTTCTTTTTATTATGGCACATGTCTTAGCTTCTCCTTCCACCATCTTATATCTCTGGAGGACCAGAGCTATTTTGTGAAATTTGCTTTCCCTCCACATGGCCTAGATAGTTTTTGGCACATATGAAGTGTTCCACAGGAATGACTGGATATAAGAGAATAGCTTGACCCCGCAAACATTCTCTACTCTATGACATCTATCTATACCAGGACTGGGCCAGACCATGGAGCTAGAGCAATGACTAAGATCAGTCTTGTCCTCAGGGGACCCCATGATAACAGCACAACCTGCAAGTGGAATGAAACTGAGTTACCTTGAGGCCAATCTCAGACCAGTGTCTCTGCAAAGGGATCACACACCCAATTCCAGAATGCTTTGAGGAGTAAAGCAGGACTTTGACAAATGACCCATGAGAAGTTGGAGTGAATAGGGAGGAGCAAAGAGGAAAAACATATTACAGCACACAACAAAGCATCCCCATGACTGCATCCCAGGCACTGCCTGCACATCCTAGTCTCTAAAGAGGCCAAAATTTAAAAAGTGAATTGTTTGTTCCCACCATCAAACAATGAGATAACTTGTAAAGGCCTTCTGGAGGTGAAGAGGTAAGTCCTGAAGAAAAGAAAAGAAGAGACTTTAAAGGAAGGACTAAAGAGGGGTTCAGGACCCTGTATTGATCCTCCATCTTTGATGATACTTTCTCTTCTAATGGCCCCTGCAACTTGCAGGAAGTAGTCTCTAAGATGGCCTCTCAGTTGACCCCAGTGGTCCCACCTCCTGATATTCATGCCCTTGTATAATGCCTTCCTCCTAAAATTTGGATGGGACTTTTTGATTCACTTGTAATGAAATGGAACATGGCAGAAGTGATGGGCTTTCACTTCTGAGATTGGGTTATTGAAAGAGTCCAACTTCTATCTTGGTCTCTTTCACTTATGCATACTCTCTCACCCTGGGGGAAGCCAGCTGTCAAGGCATGACACAGTCATTTGGAGAGGTCCACACAAGTGAGCTGGGAAAAGGATCCCCCATCTTAGTCAAGCCTTGAGATGACAGCAACTTCATAGGAGACCTCAAGTTCAAGACCCCTAGCAAAGTTTCACCCAGATTCCTGAGCCAGGAAAACCATGTGCTCATAATTGTTGTTTTAAGCCACTAAATTGTGGAATGGTTTTGTTATGCAGCAATAGATAACTAATACACAGCTGAAGCCTTTGCATGCTTCTGCCTCAAGAGAAGTGATGCCACTGGCTTTGGGAGCTAGCCAGCTGGCAAAGGTGCAAGCACATCCCTCCTATTTCATGTCCAAATGTCATTTTGTAATGCTGCAGTCAAAATGCTAGAGCCAGCAGTCCCCAGAAACAGTCAAGGGGCTTTTATAGCTGTTAAAATTCTGCTTCATGAATCCCAGACCCATATGCAAATGTGAAGCTCAACCTTTGATAAGCCATTTGATTTCCCTCTTAGTTAATGAAGTGAAAATACACCATTTTACACTAAGATTAAATTGCTAAAATGTTTCACTCTGGTCCCCAGTTAGTTGTAATTAAAAATAGAAAGAGAAGAACAGGAAAGTCACTCACTTTCTTCAGGTGTCCTGAGGCATGGAAGGGGAAACTTGAATGAAGGGGAGAAGGTGGGAGGAAAGAGCAGGGTGAGAGCACAAGGGGCAGTCCCCCCCTACCTCACTTGGCAAAGGCTTGCCCCCACGCCTGCAGTCCCCAGTGGCTCAGCATGGGGCTGCCCCAGTATATGAAAAAGTGTGTGGGGGAGTGTGGGTGATGATGACATATAGCTATCTCTGTGGGTGTGACAGAGAATGGGTGAGGGAGTATCTCTGTACCTCTGTGTTCATGTATGCATATGTGTTACACAGGTAGTCAGGGGTGTGAGAGAAAATGAATGAGGGCATATATGTACTTGTGTGTATGAGGATGACCTGCAGGTACGTGTGTGTGAAGAGAGAAGGAGGGAGTAGAGTACATAGATATCTGTACAGGGACACATGGGTGTGAGAGAGAATGCACAAAGGGGAGGATATGTACGGATGTGTGTCTGTGTGGCTGTTATGTAAATGTATGAGTTGGGGGGAGGGCTGTATATTCATGAATGTGGGTGTATGAGAGATGAGGAGAGCAGCTAGGTATGTGCAGGAGTGGATACCTGTACAGATGAAGGGGTGGATACATGTATATGTGAGCACATGGGCAGCACAAAGGTATATGTGTGTGGAAGAGCAATGCATAGGTAAAGGAGGGCATCTATATGTGTATGTGAGTGTGTAGGTGGGAAGATCTGGATATAAATGTGTGCCAAATATAAATGTGTGTTAGAGTGTCTTAGTGAGGTGAGTTGGTGTGTACATGTGTGATGCTGTATGTAAGGAGCAATGAGGGGCTTTATGGACATGTCTGTTTGCATATGGGTGAAGGAAACATATATGTATGTGTCCTTGAGTGCACTAGTGTATGGGGGCGGGGCATAGTGCTGTGTTGGTGTTTGTGAATATGTCTGTGAGGTGTATACATACATGGAGCTGTCTGGGTGTTTGTGAGGAGGCTGTAGATAATGTGCATGAGTTTATGTACAAGTGAGAGTGTATATATGAATATGGATGTGACAACATATGATTAGGGGGTGGTGTGCACATGAGGGCAAGTTTGGGGATGCACGGAGGAATGTGTATGGAATGATATGTATGCATATGTGAAGGGCATGGGTTAAATGAGCATATGTACATGTCTGCGAGAGAACATCCAGGTGAGGAGGTACATGTGTGTATGCCCGTGAGAGAATGGGTGAGGGTGGGGTATATGTATGTGTGTGCACATGTGTGTCCATGGTCAGCATATTATAAAGTGGGGTGTGTACAGGTGTGTAGGTGTGTTGGTGGTGGCCATGTGTATACTGGTGAAGGATATAGCCACAATCTGAGTGTGAGAATGTATGGGTAAACGTGGACTATGTGTGTGTGTGTGTGTGTGAATGGAACGCACAAGGATATGGATGTGAGTTTACCATTGCAGAGGGTGTGCATGAATGGATAAATGGTTGTATATGTACTTCTGTTGGTGTCTAACTTTATGAGTGAGCTATAGATGCATGTGAATGTGTGTGAGTGTGTTTGTGAAGGGTGTGTAGAGGCATAGGTGTGTATGTGTGTTTATACATGAGGCAGGTCTACAAGCGTGTACTTGTGAGAGAGCATGGATGAGGCCAGTGTGTGTGTGTGTGTGTGTATGTGTTTGCATTTGAGTGTATAGGGTAGAAAGTTCAGATTCACTTGTGTATATGCATGAGTGGACAGTTGAGGGGATAGTAAAGTATGTGCATGTGCAACATAGTTGAAGTTGTAAGTCCATGGGTCTGTGTATGTGAGTGTAAATATAATAGGATTAAATATGTGGGTGCACATTATGAGATTATGGGTTTGAGATGTACATACATGTGTGAGTGAGATGATGGCACAGGTAGGTTTATATGTATGTGTACATACATGTGATGATGAGAGACTGAGTATAAATGTATGTGTGTGAGGGGGTATATATATGTGCATAAATGTATGGAGGAGGAGTCCAGGTATGTGCATGAGTCCAAGTGGGATCTATATGTATCTGTGTGCATTAGTGGATGGATAAAGAGATATGTGTGTGTGTTTAGGTGACATATTTTTGTACATGTGTGTATGTTAAAGTGTGTGACTGTGGAGAGAGTGTTCCTGTCACTGTGTGAGTCTATGTCAAGAGGTGTGTGTGTGTGTGTGTGTTTATAACTCTGGGTGAGGGATATGTATTTAAGTGTGTGTGAGTGTATACATTAGGGATTATATGATTATGTCCTGTGTGTGAATGTATGGATGGAGGAGGTTATATGTACTTGTGAATGTATGTGAATGTGTGGTTGGATATATGGACACATGTATTTATTTTTACACATGTTTGTGCATATACCTACACATGTGTGTATGTGTGTTTATGGGTGCAGGCAAAAGTAAGAGTGTGAATAGTGAGTTTCTACATTCTACATATGTATGTTTGAATACACAGGTGAAGGGGTGCGTATGTCTGTCCATGCTTTGGTGATAGGGTGAGGGAGTTTACATGTCATTGTGTATTTGTCTTCTAGTGGTGTAGATGGGTCAAATCTGTGTGTATGAGTATGTCTGCATGGTTGAGGGCTTGTGTGTATGTGTATATGTATGTTTAGGAGTGCACAAAGTGAAGTATATATATTTGGGCACTTATGTGTGATGGGTCACATACTTCATGTGTGAAAGTGCACAGGGTAGGGGCGCATATACATGTCAGCATATGGACAACTGATTTTTGCATGTCTGTGCATGAGGATATGGATAAGGGGTTTCTACATATGTGCTTGAGTGTGTGTGTGCAGTTTATGGAAGTGCATGGTATGTCAGGGGCTAATAGCTCCAGTGTGGATAAGGGCGGCTATGTGTACATGTGTGAACTTGGAACTATATAGGTGACATGAGTGTATATGTACCTGTGTGTCAGTATACACATGAGGTGGTGTGTGTGTGTGTGTGTGTGAGAAAGAGAGAGAGAGAGAAAGGGGGTGTATTTGTGTATATGTATGTTTGAGTGGACTTTATATGTATCTGTACGTGTGTCTGTATGTGTGTGTGTGTACTAGCAAGCTGTATGCATAGGTGTGTTTGTGAGGATATGGTTGAGTGGGCTGTGTATTTATGTGTTTAGTGTTAAGTAACTTCACTGGATGTGTAAGTATGTGAGAGACAGCATAGGGCTGAGGGTGGTCTGTATACGTTTTGTGTGTCTATGAGCAGATATCTGTGTGGGTTGTATACAACCCTGGGTGTGTAGAGGGTGTGAGTGTGAGAGGAATTGTGAAAATGCTTCACACAGAGTGTGGTACCTAACCAACTCATTCAATAAATGTCAGGTGTCACATAGATACTGTTACAATTTTGATTATCAGCAGCAGACTCTGCAAGTAGTTTGTTGGGCTAACGGGAGTTGTATTTATGGATTCCTAGCAAGGGAAAAGGGGGTGCAGAGGAAGGTCTGAGGAGAGCTGTGTATCCTGGTTCTCCTTCCTTCCAAGGACACTGGCCTGCAACTGCCACAAGTCCAAAGAGTGGACCAAACAGCATTATCAGGCACTGATGGATTCGGGCACAGCTTGCCTCCAGCAGGTCTGAGAATCTGGGTTGTCTGTGGACCATTCCAACCCAGCCAACCCGCTAAGAAACAAAGCGCTGAGCAACAAAAATGCAGGTGTGGGACTCGGGGGTTGTGAGGGACAGTGGGCCTTTATCTGAAACTGGTATCTGGTTCTTGCCCTTCATTCCTCCGCTTGACACACTGGAGATTCCATTCTGTGCCCTGGTTCATGCGACCATTTAATAAGGGCCCAACATTCTGTGTTACCGGTAGGTGCTGGTTGCAAAGAGATCTGCAGTCACTCGTTCAACAAAAACTTTGGGCGAGGCACAAGCGAAAAGTCAGTCAGAAGAAGCCCTCCCCATCAGGAGCCCTCAGTCTTCACTTGCACCACTCTCTCCTGGCTGCCCCTCCTCCCCGCCCTGTAAGAACTCACCTGTGTGGGGAAGGGGTATCTTCTCAGCTGTTTTTGTTGCAAAGACTATATTTCCCAGAAGGCTGTAAACCACCGCATCAGTGACATGAGGAACATGTGCTTACCGATAACCTGGGCAGTTGGCTGGGCCGGAGGGCCCCCAAGCCCCTCTGGCTGAGGCTCTGGTTCAGCATGTGAGAAGGGATCGGGAATCCACGTGTTTCCAACCCCAGGTGATTGCTAAGGCAGACAAGTCCAGAGCAAAACTCTGGGAATCACAGAGATTCAGAGCGAAAAGGGACTGCGGAAGCCATCATCCTGCAAATGAGGAAACAAGGGATAGGAACAGCCAGTAGCTTGGCCACAGCCACACATGAACAAACCATAGGCCACAGCATACCTTTGACCAGGGCCTCACTTCCCACATGGTGGGGAGGGAGAGACCAGCGTAGAAAGTACAATTACATGAGGGGTCTTCTCAATGCTCCCCACTCCCGCCTGGTCCTGGAAGGTCCCTGTTGGTGAGTGCTGCTCATGTCCTGGGAGGATGCTGAGGAAGAAAAAAGGTTATGGAAGCCAGGCTCATTGTGGGACTGCAACCCTGCCAGGGCAGCTGCATTCAGCGTTAAGGCACAGGTGACACAGAAACTCCAGCCTGGCATGGGGGAAACCTTGCTGGGAGGCCAACATATCTGACCTGGGGTCCCCTTGTTGCTGCAGTTAATGTACCCCTCACACAGATTGGCATTGTGATGGCTGCCAATCTCTGCCATCACCCTCTGTGTTGCCCGGTCATCTCAGATGCCGAATGCTGGCAGGTGCTTTTCAAGTCCCAAGCCCACCACAGACCTCAGCTCCTCCTTTATACTCCGTGACCACAATGTCTTCCAAGAACTTATGCCAGTGATTTGAGAATGACTGCCTCTAACTTGGAGCTTCATTTGCCAAGGAGCTTTTACTTGGGTGCGAGAGGTGAGAGGAGAAGGCTGGGGAGGCAGGGCACTATGTGGGGACCATGGTGTCAGGGTGGCTGCGGACAGCTCTGCCCCAACCACCAGCTGACCTCATGTCCTGGGCTCCTAGTGTTCTCACTTGACAGTGGCTGGGCCTAAGGAAAAATGGAACCATCAGTTTTACTAGCTGGAGCACAGAGCTGCTGATTCTGCTGGGATTTTCCCATCATGCACTCTGCTGCCTGTAACGATTGCCTAAAACCTGATTTCCAAAGTACTCTGGCCTTCTCTGCCTAGCTCCATCATGTAGGGTCCCATAGCCCTTGCCCTGTGTTTTCCTACCACTTGCACCCTCTGTGCCCTCTGTGTTACTACTGCTGTAGGTTCCTCCATTGGGATATTGCTTCAGAGTACAGAGTCTGGGCATCCTGCCTACACCTCACCCACAGTCCTGGAAATCGTGTGTGCCCAGAAATATGTGTACCCCCGTTGCTGAACAAAACCCCAATACTCAGAGCCCCCTCCAGTGCCAGCCAGGATGTGTTCACTCTGTTAGTGGCCACATATACTTCTACGACAGGGGACAGTGAGGAACAGGCCTGGAAATCATATCCCTAGACCCCCACAAGCCCCAGGCACAGGCATAGTATCTCAGTCCTCAATGGCCCTGGGAATTATCCTCAACTTATGATCAAAAAAAAAAAAAAAAAAAAAACCGAGGCTTGGGAATATTAGGTAATTTACTCACATAGGTAGTCGTTTGGCAGAGCCAGGTTGGAATCCAGGTTCCAATGAGGATTAAGTGAGAAGAGTCAGCAGGCCACCAGGCAGGGCTCCATGGATGACAGTGCTCAGCACACTTTTCCCACATGGTGGCAGAGCTGTGGCACCAGGGGAAGGAACTACCCTCCCCAGACCTCAGTTTCTTCTCCCATAACTTAATAGGACTGGTTTCCCAAGTCTCCCTCTCCAAAACACTGAGTTGCTGGCAGGTGAAGTAGAAAGAAGAAAGCAGCAAGGCAACGGGGTGGAAGGTCTCTAAATTCATAAGACTTTCCTTTCTCCTGTCACAGCAACTCGTTAACTAGGGTCCACGGGCAGGCTTCAAGAGAGCTACTGAACCCTGAAACAGTCCACGCAATGTTGTATGCATGTGCCTGGGCAGAGTTTTCTGGAGAACGCAGCTCTAGTTTTAATTTGAATCTAGGACCTCAAAGAGAGTTGCATATGTCTTAAGTCACTTGACAGAGGGCCTTAAAAGCAGATACACTGAGGGACACATTCACAGCACAGCCACTTGCTGGCTGTGAAACCTCAACCCACTTACTTCCCTTTGCTGAGCCTCAGGGTGAACACCTGCACAAGGGACATAATATCTCTAGAATTGCCATGAAATTTCTATGAGCAGAAGTATTGCTACTACCCAACATGTGTTTGGCATTGGGCAAATGTTATTGTTCTTTCTCCCAAGTCTAATGACAAAGTCAAGTTCTGATGATTCTTCAGAGTTGGTATGCTCCACTCTGAACTAGTTATTACTGTTCTTATTCACTAGGTGCAAATGGAGGGCCAGCTGCATGCCAGGAATGGCCCCAAGTGCTCCACACACATTTACTCAGTCCAGCATCACAACAGTACACCAGGGAGGTGCTGTTTTCACCTCCATTTTGCAAATGAAGCAATGGAAGCAGGTGTTGAGGTGCCCAAAGTCACCCAACTGATAAGGGGCAAAGCGCAGCTTCTAGCCCCAAAAACGCTGATGCAGATCCATGTGAGCTGTTACGTAGTATCCACTCCTGTCCATGAGCAGTAAGGGTGTATAAGTCTGGGTATTATACAGGCTCCTGAAAGAAGCCTCAGCTTACCGCAAATTCCAGTATCCTCAGTTCTGGTAAGGCCCTGCATGTTCATGGCTAGATGACTCATGCCAGCCCACTCCTGCTGCTAGGCTGAACTCAACCAGATCCACTGAACTCACGAAGCCAGAGTCACATCAATGCCTACCGTTATAATCTCTGCTCCACTTGCTCTTTCATTCACAAGGAAATCCATGGCGCCATCCATTCCCTTAAGAACTCTGTCTCTTTTGCCTCCCTCCCTCCCTGTCCTTTCACACCCTTCTCACTTCTGCCTCATCCCCTATGACACATGGCACTGAGCTGATGGCATCCTTCCATATGTTTCTATGTGCTCATATCAGATTTGGATACATGCACACACACGTGTCCACACACACATACATACATACATACACACACATTTGGGGAGGTTGGTCATTATTTTACAGAGCTGAGATCATATTGTGTACACTTTCCTGTACTTTGCTTTCCTTACTCAGCTGTCCTTCCCAGACAATCCCTCTAGGGCAACAGGCAAAGTTCCAGCTCAGTCTTCTTCATGGCTGTGTTCATATTCATCATCTACCTTGTCTTTTAGCCATGCTGAAGTACTAGCAGTTCCCCAATTACCCCAGGTTGGGTCCTGCCCCTGTGCATTTTCCCCTCCCACTCCCTGGCCTGGAAAGTCCACTTCTCTGTCTGCCTAGAAGACATCTACTCATCTGTTGAGACTCAGCTCATGGCAAGATTTTCTTGACCATCAACTAACCCTGAAAAATTGACCTTACTCTCCTGTGTCCTCAAGGGCCTCTGAACAGACTTTTATCTGAGGACATGTAAAATATTAGTGAAGTCACATGCTGATGCCTGCCTCCCCCAACAAGGCTCCCCCAACAAGGCTCTATGTTCCAGGAAAACATACTTGTCTGCTTTGTATACAACTAGCCCTCTACAGTTATCAAATAAATATTTGCTGATACTGTGAATGAACAAATGGGATGAACAAGAGCCTGAACCAGAGGACCAGCAGTGGAGGGGAGCAGTGCTGGCAGGCATCAGGGCCATTTATGAGGTCGAACTAACTGCCAGGACTTGGCAACTGACCTGAATGTTTCTTCATTTCCATAATAACATAAGCACCAGGGAAGATCATATCTGTCTTATTCGTATTTCCCTCCCTATGGCCTGGATTAAACAGTGCCTGGTACGTAGTTGGTAAATATTTATAAAAGAAATGAATTACACTGTATCCAGGGTCTCTGGCTTGGGCCTTGCCCCTAACCCTGAGGAAAGTGCTCTTCAGCAGGCCAAGCCTCTTGACTCTGTGGGCCCACAAAGACTTCTGCCATCTGCTTGCCCACCTGAGCTGTCCAAATCAAGGGACAGGACAATTCCTCCTCAGAACCTTCTGGTACCCTGCACCTCAGCTTGCCCCAGCTATCTCCAGCCCAGGCTGGGGCTGAGGAATGGCTGTGCGTGTGTGCGCCTACATACACATGTGCAGATCTAAGTGTGCAAATGGCATGTGTGAGTGTGATGCAGGATCCTAGCAGGGAAAATCAGAATGTTTCTACCACGCAGAAGATGAGGAGGCTGAGCCCAAGGGCTCTCCTGGGAGCACTAGAGGAAACCAAAGTTTCTGTGCTGCTGATTGGGGGGGGGGGTAAAGAATGGGCAGAGCTGCCTCAGTCTCCTTTCACCACTAGGCCAGAGTCCAGACTGGCAGGAAACCTTGAACCCAAAGCAAACTCAGAAAGTAGATGTATCTGGGACATATTTAATGTGGTGCCTTTAGGAACACTGGGTCTGGGAATAGGTATAGAAGAGATTCAGGCCCCTGAGAGAGCTTCAGGAAGAAGAGACAACACCATGCTCATAGCCCCATCCAAAGGAGAGGTTGCCAAAGGTTGAACATGACTCACAAAGGGCAAAAAAAAAAAAAAAAAAAAAAAAAAAAAAAAAAAGGAGGGGGGCAGGGAAGAGCAAGTCCATCTTGGGATCCATAGCCACACTTGCCAATGGCCCCATCTATAAGTCACATACTCTCTTTACTGACCCAAGGAATCATCATCCTAAGACAAAGCAGTGGCCTCAGCAAAGGCACTGGCATTGAAGAATGTAAAAGTCTCCACAGGTATCATGAGGAGCTTAGTTTTTCTGGAAGTACATGATGGGCAGGTGTAAGAAGTGTGGTAAGGTGGGGGGGCTCCATCCTGAGTGTAATGTGAGCGGGAGGTGAGAGTGGGCTAGGAAAAGGTTTAGGCAGGGCTGTGGTGTGATTGGTTGGGCCCATAAAGAACGCTCTGGTAGCGGTGTGGAAAACAGACTGGAAGAGGGTGAGATCGAGGAGATGTTTAGGAGACAGACTCAGTAGAGTGGGGGCAGTGATGAGGGGTTGGAATGTCAGCCTAGATGTCAAGGAGATGATGGGAAGCTATGGAAGATGGGCTGGATTTGAAGGAAGTCTGGACTGTGGGAAGCAAGAGTCCAGTCAGAGGTGCCATGGCTTTGCTAAGAGCCAGGAACAGAAATGATGAACAGAAGAGGAGCTGCAGGGGGATGTTTGTGTGGGTAGAGGGATTTGGAGGCACTGTCTTGACCAGTTGGAACTGGAGGTCTCAGTGGTCGGCTGAGTACAAATGCCTCTCAGGCAGTTGGAATGAGGTCAGCACAGGAGAGAACAACATGACATTGACCACATGAGATGACTCAACCCTCAAGCTGGGCTGGAACAACATCACTGACCCAGAACAGAGGCTCAGACAGATTGGGCAATCATGGCCTTCAACTTGGCAAAAGGTGCATGCCGTGAAGCCTGACAGCGATGAGTTCTCCCAACTTAAGATCTACTTCCCTTATGTATGGCTTGGAGGAGATGCATTTAACTTAAGTTTGGATTATAAAATGTTTACACAAGCATTTATTCCATTAGTATCTTCACTTCCCACCTCAGAACTAAATGTCTCTACTAATTAAATACATTTATTTTAACTGCAGAAGCATTTATTTCCAAAATAAGGACATGTTAATTATCTGCAGAGTGAAAGTAACCCCATGATGCTAATCTATACATTCATCTGCCTGGATATATATTACCCGTGGATGCCTGGGTATACTATACTGCCAACCATGTTGCAGCACCACTCAACACACTCCTGAACACAGGCACTCTTAACAGCTTGATCTGCATCCTTCTCGTTATCCTTACTGAAAACAGCACCATGCTCATTCCAAACCTAAGAAGACTAGAGATTCAAGATTCACAAGCATGTGCTGATATAATTCAAGGGCATTTTTGCTGGGAGAGAAGGTAACTGTCTCCAATTACCCTGAGGAGTTTTTTTGCTCATGTTTTATGAGAACTGACACCTTAATTCTCTTGCCACTGATACCTTCTAGACATGATACATATCTGTAATTCTCATGATAAGTCATTAGTATTAATTAAGCCACATCAGTAGCATAATTTAGCTAGTCAGTCAACATCTTCAGAGAACTCACAGTGGGGGAAGCCCCAGCTCATAACATTGGAGAGTTAGGAAGGGAAGAAGAGCAGCATGGGAAAGAAAGAGTTTTCTAGAAATATGGGCATTTCTGGCTTCACAGCCACAGGGGAGTCACTCACAGAAACCTCAGAAGGAGTGAGATGCTCTTTTATGACATGTATGCTTTTCTTCACTAAACAATGGAGCAGCAATACCTTGGAGCCATCTGGCACCCAAAGGGAGGAACTTCAGAGAGAGGGAAATGCACATGGTTCTAGCAGGGATTTGACCTTTGGCCAAATTCCCACCTTTGGTCCACCAATCCTGGTCAGTCAGAAGTGAAAAGGTGAGAGAGCTCTTATTTAACAGAATCCTTTCCTTCCCTTTCTCCATCCCTTCCTCCTTTCTCTCTCCCTTCCTACCACCTTTTCTTCTTTCAAGAATATTTACTGAGCACTTACTATGTACCAGGCACTGTACTAAATAATGGAAGGACATTCGTGAACAAATAAAAGTCGCTGCCCCTAAGGAGCTGAGCTCCAAGTGAGGTAGGGGATATTTATAAAGAAATTAACAAGGGGCGCCTGGGTGGCTCAGTGGGTTAAGCCGCTGCCTTCGGCTCAGGTCATGATCCCAGAGTCCTGGGATCGAGTCCCACATC
>NC_081575.1:4992188-4997283 GCF_022355385.1 Mustela nigripes | reverse complement strand
GCTCAGTCGGTTAAGCCGCTGCCTTCGGCTCAGGTCATGATCCCAGAGTCCTGGGATCGAGTCCCACATCGGGCTCTCTGCTCAGCGGGGAGCCTGCTTCCCTCTCTCTCTGCCTGCCTCTCCATCTACTTGTGATTTCTCTCTTTCAAATAAATAAATAAAATCTTAAAGAAAAAAAGAAATTAACAAAAAAAACAGTATTTCAGGAATTGGAAAGTGCTGTGAAGAAAAATAGAGGAGGGTAAGGTGACAGACATGATTAGAGCAAATGCTATTTTAAAACCAGATACTTCCCATGTATCACAGAGACATGGCAGTCCAATGACAGTGTTCCTTAAACAGGTGCAGAAGTCCAATGAGGTAGTTTCATACACCATACAGATCCCCTGGCCCCATGGAGAGGATACGTAATCACTGACTACCAGAGACTCCCCAAAATGTTCTTTTTGTATCTCCATTTCCAGTCTTCCCTGGGATGATCAAAACATCATCCATTGCAGGGATTAGATGGGGTTAGGCCCAGGTGACTTAACTTAAGCATGGAGACTTAGCCTGGATATTCCCAAGGTGGCAGTGGAAGTCAGTAGGAAGGTAGAGATTCCCACTCTTGGTACCCAGATTCAGGAGGTATACACATAGTGTTAGTAATGACTGGAATAACTTCTATCCTTCAAAAGTGCTAGCTGGGTGCTGTTGGAACTACAGACTGTGAACACCCAACTGGCTTTCTTAGCCCAGTACTACATGCCAGTGCCTACAGAAACACATGGACCATCACCATCTATCTTTCCCCTGGAGTAGTGGCTTCCCCATGGGGATCTCCTGGCTCCTGAATAGTAGTAGGATTGGAAATGAGGTTTCTACTTCCATCAACGAAACATAGGTTAGACTCAAGTTAAGTAAAAGAACCTCAAGTTGAATGAACCTTGATTTTTTTGAGAGTGATCCTACATCAAGTACATGTAAGGTAAGGGTTCATTAAAACTTTCCAAATTAAGGACTGAAACCCCAAATCCTGTGGCCAGCTATTCATCCTTGATTGTGTTGTGTAGAATATAGCAAAACATATGGTTGAATTAGGTCATTTTACACATGTGATTTTTAAACACACTAAAGTAGATTCATGTGTCATATCCTAAGTTCAAGGGGCTTGAATTTGCTTTGCTTGGCAGCCACTGGTTCTGAGGACCATACTCAAGAGGTATGTATTATAAAATATCTCTGATAAATGACAATGGAGGAAAGACTGCCTTCATATGCCTATGGATATCTACCAATTTGAAAGAACATCTCATGTTACTGAGGCTCTTGTCCCTTCTTAGTGGGCCACAGGAAGCATTAAAGATGTGAATTATCTGGGAGACTTCAGTCTGTGTAGATTACTACTATATAACAATCTGTTCATTTGTTTTTGTGCATCTCCTCCCACAGGAATGAGTGCCCCATGATTGTTTTGTGTACCACTGTATCCCCATGCCCAAATAAAGTCTGGCCCTGAGTAGATACTCAACAAATATTTGTTGCATGAATGAATGACATAACTTGTTGCTTTAGGTCTCTGGGAAAACACAAGCCACAGCCCCATGAGGTACTCCTAGGTTGCCTGAAGAAGGCTGTTTATTCTGTTTTACTCTATACTTCTGAGACTGAAAAATTTGCAAATATTTTTTGTGCCTTGTCTTTTCATTCTTTTAATTGTGAGCTTTGAAGAACTGAATTACTATACTTTGATGAAGTCTAGTTTACCATGCAGTTCTTTTATGGTTTGTGCTTTGGGTGTCATATCTAAAAAGTCTACCTAAGCCAAGGCTGCATGGATTTTCTTCTCCTATGTTTTCTTCTAGAAGTTTTACAGTTTTAGGTTTGACATTTTGGTCTGTAATCCATTCCAAGTTAATTTCTGATTAAGGTGAGGTAATAATAAAGGTTCAGATTTTTGGGGTTTTTTTTTGTTTGTTTTTTGGCATTTGAATATCCAGTTGTTCCAACACCACTTGTTGGAAAGGTTACCTTTTCTCTATGAATGCAGCAGTAACAGCACACTATTGAAAACATAAATGTTCATTAATAGAGGACCAGTTAAATAAACTTCAGCACAACTATTCAGTGGAAATTCATGGCACATTTACAAACAAAGAAACTGCTCTACAAATGCATTTAGAAGTAAAATTCATTTGTATTTCCTTTTCTGTGAACTGTTCATTCATTTTTTCATTCAATAAATATTCATTGAGTTCCTACTGTGTACCAAGCACTGTTCTAGGCACTGAGGACACAGCAGTGATGTCTGGTAGGGAAAAACAGACAATAAACAAAAAATTACAAACACATTAATTCTGATAATAAAAGCAATAGAGAAAAATAAAGCAGAGTAAGAAAGGGCGGGTGTATGGGATTGGAGGTTTACAATTTTAAATAGGATGGTCATGGGGGCCTTTTACAAGAAGGTGGCATTTAAGTGAAGACTTAAATGAGGTGAAGGAATAAGCCATGCAGACATCTGGGGGACAAGCATTATAGGCTGTGGGAACATCAAGACCCTGAGGTGAGCTCTGTTGGAGGAGAATGAAGTCTCCAGTGTCACTGGAGAAGAATGAGCAAGTGGAGGGGAGCAATAGGAGATAAGTGGGGACAGACAACAGATCACATAGGCTTTGTAGGTTACTATGAGGACTTTGGCTTTGACTCTGAGTGAGAATGAGGAGTGATGAGGAGGGTTCATCAGAAGAGAGACAGGTTTATCTTGTTAATTTGCAGGTGTTCTTTAAATATTAAGGAGATTACTTCATCTGCCATATGTTTTGATATTTATTACTCCCCATTTACCTTATGTTTCAACTTTGCTTATAATGCTTCTTTACATAAAACTTGTTAATCTTGACTTAGTCAAATTTATCAATTTTTTTTTCTTAATGGATAGTAGTTATTGGCCTACCCAGAATGAATTTTTGCTTCATCCAGTAATAGGCCACAATTTTCATTTGGAATCCATCCTTCTCCCCACTCCTCCTTCCTTGTAATATGAATGGTTTTAGGAGCCTGACGTCTATTGGAAATAATCAGGCCTGGCAATGTCAAATACTGCATTCCCTGGCACATGCTTTCCTCAGTCAACAGTTACTGGTTTAACACAGACGTGAAACTTCAGCTCATCCCAGAACCCAGCTATTGGCTTCCAGTTCCTCATCCTCTTCTGAACAGGAGATCAAACTCCATAGCAGGCTGCCTAAATTACCCTGAGCCCATCTGTTTGCAAGGTCTGGGGGACTCAGATTCTGCCTCTCTCCACTCCATAACTCTTTCATATATGAATAGAAATAAGCAACCTCGTGATCTATTATCTATATTATTTCAACTCAAATCAGAGGGAAAAGGGAAAAGTCAGCAGTACCCAGAAAGTTCTCAAGCCTTCAGACTGAACTGTGCGTATACATACAAAATATACATACCTCTTTCCTTTAATACTTTTATTGGCTCCCAATAACTGTTTCCCCACCCAGTGTATAAAAATAATAACTACCTCTCAGCTGCTGATCTTGCATCATTGTAAAACCATGTGAAGAGACATACCCTAAATGTTTATAGCAGTTATCTTTAGGTCGTGGATTGGCAGTGATTTTTCTTATTCCCATTGTCCTTCCTTGTTTTCCAAGTTTATTACATTGCTTCAAATGTAGAAAATAAAGCTATAAAAGTACTATAAAAATAATAATAATAACTACCTCATAGAGTTAGGAGGCGTTAAATCAGTTATTATATCTAAACCACCAGGGGCCTGCATCAAACAAGTGCTTCCTTAGGGTGGACCTACCTTGTCTCCTCTTCCAAGACCATGTTTAGGCTGATGCTTCTAGTTTCTTCAATTATGTCATTTTCATTTGGGGAGCGGTTTAGTGTCTTCAGTGATCTTTTAAGTGCCTGAGCAGTCCTTCTTTGATGACAATCCTAATAGAGCTGCTTTTCCTTCAATTGTGTGAAAATGCATTACATTTCTACAGTCTTGTGAGAAATTAGACGTTGTCTGTTGGTGTTTAACCAATCTGATTTTTTATTTCCATTGTCTTTGTATTTTTGGTTTTGCTTTTTGGAAGAGACCCACTTTTTTACATTACTTTTTGCTGTGTTTACTTTTTTTCTAAAACACAATTAAATATTAGAGGCATTGTTTATTTGAATTTTTTTATGGATCAAAAGTTGCATTGAATCTATATGTTAATGTAGGGTGATTTGACATTGGTATAAGGTTGACATCCTATCCAAAGGCAGGATATGTCTTTCCATATGTTCCACTCTTCTCTTAAGTCCCTCAACAGTTTTCTTCATATAAATGTTGCATTTTTAAAGTTTATTCTTGTTTTTTAAATATCCTTTCTAAAAATTATTTTCAATGTGGCCTCTTCTCTATTTGTTCTACATCACGAATAGGCAAACTATGGCCTATGGGTTAAGCCCCGCCCACTGGCTATTTTTGTAAATAAAGTTTTGTAATACAGTTTAAAAGGCCATACCCGGTCCTGTGCATGTCATCCATGGCTGCTTTTGTCCCACAGGGGCAGAACTGAGTAGTCACAACAGAGACCATGTGGCCTACAAAGCCAAAAATATTTACTATCTGGCCTCTTACACAAGTTTGTCCATCTCTGCTCTATGTTTTTGATCTGCTTGTTGAATAAAAGAAGGCTATTAATACCTACATATTAATTGTACACCCAACTACCTTGTTAAAAGTGTACCTTTTTTTAATAGTTTTATAGCATTTATCTTAGGTTTTCTAGGTATAACATCTGCAAATACTTTTGTAATTTTTGTAAATTTTTTTTATTTTTATTTTTTTATAAACATATAATGTATTTTTATCCGCAGGGGTACAGGTCTGTGAATTGCCAGGTTTACACACTTCACAGCACTCACCATAGCACATACCCTCCCCAATGTCCATAACCCCACCCCCCTCTCCCAACCCCCCGACCCCCAGCAACCCTGAGTTTGTTTTGTGAGATTAAGAGTCACTTATGGTTTGTCTCCCTCTCAATCCCATCTTGTTTCATTTATTCTTTTCCTACCCCCCAAATCCCCCACATTGCATCTCCACTTC